>NC_139991.1:34683170-34768344 GCF_964263955.1 Coregonus lavaretus | reverse complement strand
ACAAGGGGAGAGAGAGAGAGCTGGAAGACTGAGAGATAGAGAGTAAAGTGTGTGTGTGTGTCTGTGAATAACACAAAAGCTATTCAAGCTGTGTTTTTGCTATGTTTACCTCTTCAAATTCAAATGACCTCTTCAAGGCCTTGAATTGTGTCATGCCTTTTCAAAAAATATGGAGGATAATTGGTGTCATGGAGCGCATGTCCATGACTTCTAGACAATGACACTGAAACAAATTATTGGTTGGAGAAAGACTCTTTATTGTATCTCTTCAAGGTATAGCCAAGAATCCTGAAACAAAATAGAATATGTTGGATTGAGTAGCGCATTCCGTTTGCCAACAATACTTTGACATAAGGCGCCAAAGTCGAGTGTTTGTTGTGCTAGCCAGTTACTAAAACAATGTAACTTGTTAACCATGTTTCTACCGTGTATAAATCTGCCCATTTTAAATGTACTTGCTCTAGCAATGTGAATTATATTATTAGAATAATGATCGAAGTGTTGGTAGAGTATAATCATATCATTTAACTTACCTCGTGTGTTTGTCTGAAGCGCCACACTGTTTCCTTGTTGAAGTGCTGGTGTGCATTACGCATGAGGCAAATTAGTCTACGAGTCATCGAGGAACATTTATTGGTTGACGGGAATAACCAAAGTGATGAATTATCCCGGGGGTGAATTACTTAATGAATGTGTATAGTGCGACTTAAAGAAGAAGTTATGGCACAAGTTATTGAAGTGTGTGTTTATGTAAAACTGTTGTTTATGATGTTATATGTCTGTGGGAAATTACGCATTTATGGTAGAAATGTGTTTTGGGGCTATCATGATGGAACATTCCTAGCTGAAGGGAGTTCTTGGAAAGAGTACTTAGGTGCTCAGTTGGCTTTTGCCTGTGGGGAGAGCAGGCAACAGATTGGCTATAGTAGAGTTATACCTATAGGCAAAGAGTTGTTGCCGGAATAGTATATACTGAGAATATCTTTGATTTATTCAAGTCTTTGTCAACGTCCTGTTTGTTATTTTCTGTACAAAGTTTATTGGCCAATTAGTCCTGCACCTGTTAATATTTGTAAATAAAAGCCTCTAAGAGAGGTGAGCACCAGAACATCCTGTTTGTCTCCTCATTGTACGATCCGCTGCTTCGGTTTCTCTACCACAATTGGTAAGCAGGGACAGCTGGAATGTACAGTTCAGTTCAGAACAGTAGCAGCAATAACATATGTCTCAGTCAGTGATTTTAGCATTGTAAATCTTGGTGGGGCAAACTCCCCCCCCCCCCCCAAACATTTTAGATGCGTGCCAGCAAAGCCACTACACAACACAACACTAAACAATACATTCATTGTACTATGCACTATAACGGTAACAAACGGTGCCCTCAAACTGTTAGGGCCTACATAAATCTGTCCCAACAGCAGAGCTTTCTTTTCAGCACCATGGAGTGAATCCTTACCACCGCTACACCTGGCTATCAGCGGAGCCTTGTCTGGCAGTGAAACAGTTCATTCAGCCTCATTTACTGCCTTTAAAAAAAACGTAGCTGTTATGGCTGACTTGCTTAAAAAAATGTGGTTTCTACTGACAGTTGAGATGTACAAACTATGGCATAAGGGAACGATGAGCGGATAAGAGGCAATCCGTAATTTCGATTAAGACATTAATGAGCGAACGTATTGACGTAGTCAATATCACTTTTTGTTCAGCACTTTTGAAATGTACAGCGACAGAATTCAGAACATGGGCCGTTCTTACAGGATTCTCCCTGTACACCAAGTCAGAACCGTAGGATAAATAAAGGGGGGATATAAGTAGACAATGAAATCTCTTACAATATTCGTTGATGACATTTCTCTATAACAGGCTATAGGCTACATGTGCACCACCAAGTCAGAACAGTAGGCTAAGTTATGAGGGGGAAAAGGACCAAATTATTAGGGTGAGGCACATGGGCTACTAACAGCTTACTACACAACATAAACTTAGTATTATTTTCTTAACTACAGTATACGTATCTCCCTGGCATATTACATAATTTATGCAGCAGCATACAATACATTTTTGGACTCACCTTGTTGTGCTGTGCTCACTTGAACAGGAAAGTGGCACGGCGGTCCTTCTGTTGGGCAAAGTTTGTCAGCAAAGTTTGTCATCAAAGTCTGGCATTCTCTGGATTTATGGTGCTTTCAAGACAACTGGAAACTCTGAAAAAAACAAGGCCGAATCATGACATCGGTGATCTTCAAGTTGGAGCTCTGGAAAGAGGCCCGGAACTGGGATATCTCAGACTTCAGTGAGTTGGATGACCGTTATAAACGTATTTTCCCAGTCGGAGCTCATTGTTTTCAGAGTTCCCAGTTGTCTTGAACTCACTGAAGTCTGAGATATCCCAGTTCCGAGTATCCAGTTGTTTTGAATGCTGCAGAAGTCATGCTGGATTGACAGCATGGCCAATGTATTCAACCTTTTCTGGCCCATGGTGTTGCATGTGAATGTTTATCATTTTAAGCTTGGAAAAGTGACCCTTAAATCCATGTTTATGTCCAATGGCCGATGAGCACCGATACATTTTATCTATAATTTCTCTTCATATGAAAATCCTTGAAAAGGATTTGCCAGGGGATTGTCGACTTGATTCATGATGATGACTGCTTGTCTAGCTTGCTAGCTAAGATTTTGAAAGTATGATGATGAAATGTTCAGTCCAATGAAAGCTACGGTAGATATAACGTGATTTGACGTCATTTTATCTGTGGCCAATGACCTTGAGCCTTCTTGGATGGGGACTTCTAATATAAATCTATGGCAGCAGCCAATGGGCTTGAATTTTTTAGGTCTCCCCGTAGAACTTGTGGTGACGTAGTGCCCCCATGAGTGACAGAACACTGAGCCAATCACGGTGCAACTAGATAACATTACCAACCCCTACGCTCTGTATTTTCCGCTGGCTGCCCCACCACCACAGAAAGCACTGAGCTAGGCTGAAACACCTGCATGTTGGAGCTGCCTTACTCAAGAAAGTAAAAAAGAGACTATGTTTGTATGCGGCTCTGCCCCACCTGCCCTGAATGACGGGTCACCACTGGTCTCAGTTGACTGTTTCCTGTGTTTGAATGTCTCCCCTGGCTGTAGATTTGGGTGTACGCAAGTTATTTGCTGAACTCGTAAAATGCAGATAGAAAAAAAAAAAATACATTATTACAAACATAAACTGCCAGAAAATATGATACAAATGAATTAGTCTCAGTTGAAGAAGTTCTAATGTATTGTGGCAAGGTGGCGGTTGTGTACCGTTTCTCCTTGCTTTGTGGTGAATTAGGTCTCTTATGTGGCTACTCTACCTGAAACATGGAGGGAATGATTGCCATTCTTTCCCAGAGCCTACTCTGTGCTTATAGGGTCAGTAGTGTTTTTCCTGGCCAGGCTTGGAACCTTCCAAACCTTCCCCAGAGTCCAGATGGAGGGAGAGAGGCTGTGTGGCACAGGGATGGAGGGAAAGAGGGATGGGAAAATGCAGCAGGAGGAGCTGCTGAACGAAGCAGTCACAATGGAACACAGAGGGAGGGGGTGGGGGAGGGAGGGAGGGAGGGAGGGAGGAGGGACAAATGAGGATTCACAGGATCTCTGCAGCAGTATTGTGGAAGGAGAGAGATAGAGAGGGAGATAGAGAGAGAGAGCAGGGATGGAGGGAGAGAATCACTGACATATTCATGTGATGTGTGTAAGCTGCCTTAAAGGCTGTCTCCTGTGTGAAGCAGGAGAATAACAAGCGAATAACAGGAAAGCTGTGAGAGGAGGGGAGTAACATGTAATGTTACAGCTCATGCTAATTGTTGTGTACCTGAATGTTATATGTGTGGGGAAACAGACTGTTAAGCAAAATAAGATATGAGACAAAATAGAATACAGGATATTAAAACATCGACAACCCAACACACCCACCCCTGCTCTATTAGAATGAAGAATCGTTTTAAAGAAAACCCAAGAGCAATTCTGGTCAGATCAGGTTTTGGAGAAGTGCCTAGGCAACTTCAGCGGCAGTCCCATGGTAGAGGTTCAGTCACTTTTTTGGTCCAGCAGGTCTGAGGGAGGAGAGGAGGCCTTAGGCGGAGCAGGGCTGCACAGAGGGAGGATGCAGATCAGACATCAAATCAAATCAAGTTGTATTTGTCACATACACGTGTTTAGCAGATGTTATAGTGGGTGTAGCGAAATGCTTGTGCTTCTAGCTCCGACAGTGCAGTAATATCTAACAAGTAATATCTAACAATTTTACAACATATACCCAATACACAGAAAACTAATAAGGAATGGAATTTAAGAATATATACATATATGGACAAGCAATGACAGAGCGGCATGGACTAAGATATAGTAGAATATTATAGAATAGAATACAGTATATACATATGTTGTGCATCGGTAGAAGTTTGTGAGGGTTTTAGGTGCCAAGCTGAATTTCTTCAGCCTCCTAAGGTTGAAGAGGCTCTGTTGCGCCTTCTTCACCACACTGTCTGCGTGGGTGGACCAGTTCAGTTTGTCGGTGACGTGTACGGCAAGGAACTTGACACTTTCCACCTTCTCCACTGCGGTCCCGTCGATGTGGATAGGGGGGTGCACCCTCTGCTGTTTCCTGAAGTCCACGATCATCTCCTTTGTTTTGTTGACGTTGAGTGAGAGGTTATTTTCCTGGCACCACACTCCCAGAGCCCTCACCTCCTCCCTGTAGGTGGTCTCGTCATTGTTGGTAATCAAGCCTACTACTGTTGTGTCGTCTGCAAACTTGATGATTGAGTTGGAGGTGTGCTTGGCCACGCAGTCATGGGTGAAAAGGGAGTACAGGAGGGGGCTGAGCACGCATCCTTGAGGGGCCCCAGTGTTGAGGATCAGCGAAGTGGAGATGTTGTTTCCTACCTTCACCACCTGGGGGCGGCTCGTCAAGAAGTCCAGGACCCAGTTGCACAGGGCGGGGTTCAAACCCAGGGCCTCAAGCTTAATGATGAGCTTGGAGGGTACTATGGTGTTGAATGCTGAGCTATAGTCAATGACCAGCATTCTTACATAGGTATTCCTCTTGTCCAGATGGGATAGGGCAGTGTGCAGTGTGATGGCGATTGCATTGTCTGTGGATCTATTGGGGCGGTAAGCAAATTGAAGTGGTCTAGGGTGACAGGTAAGGTAGAGGTGATATGATCCTTGACATTGGTGATATGATCCTTGACATTGGGAGACAATATAGGCCTTGGGTTAGATCTAGTGGTTGGGTTAGATCTCCTGCAGTCCAGTCAATACCACGTTCAAAGTGATGCTTTTTCACATGAAAAGTAGTGCTGATGGCTGTCTATTACAGATGTTATAATGTCTTATGTACCTGTATAGTAAAGTGTTACCCTTATTTTCTATAAAAACTGCCACTCAATAAGGGAAATATATTAGTCACTCATAGCTGAGGTAGTTGATATTGACATTACAATCTGTGTAGGATCTGTTAAGAGACACATTGAGTCCATTAGTGTGTCCCAAATGGGCGCCAGGACGTTGGATTTCCTGCGTAGGAGGTTCTGGTGGCCGTCTGCTGAGGGGGATACGCGCGCCTTCGTGGCTGCTCTCCCAGTGTGCGCACGCTCAAAGAGCTCACTTCAGCCCGCGGCAGGGCTGCTCCGACCCCTGCCTATCCCAAAGTGCCCCTATTCCCCGAGCAAGAGAAGGAGGCGGCAGTCCTGTCGGGCCATTCAGAATGGTCTGGCGAGTCAACCCAGTGACCTACCACCTGCAACTTCCCCCCGCCATGCGGGTGCATCCCACATTCCATGTGTCCCTCCTCTAGCCCGTCGCCACCTGTCCCCTGACTCCCCCTCCTCGTCCTGTTCCCCCGCTGCGCCTCGTCAGAGGGCAGCTGGCTTTTACTGTGGACCGGATCCTGGACTGCCGGCGGGTGGGGAGGGGTCTCCTATTTCTGGTGGACTGGGAGGGTTATGGGCCGATGGAGCGGTCCGGGGTGCCCAGGAGGGACATTCTGGACCCAGGGCTGATACAGCATTCCGTCGCCTCCACCCGGACCTATGTGCTCCTCATTTGTTTTCGTGTATAGTCCGTTGTTTTGTATCCTGTCTTTTGGACCACTAGTAAAGATCCATCCTTGCCTACTGTCTACTGTCTATCCTGCACTGCACCTGGGTCACACCTCACACCAACCCTTACACAAACCATCTCAATTGGGTTGAGGTCGGGGGATTGTGGAGGCCAGGTCATCTGATGCAGAACTCCATCACTCTCCTTCTTGGTCAAATAGCCCTTACACAGCCTGGAGGTGTGTTGGTTCATTGTCCTGTTGAAAAACAAATGATAGTCCCACTAAGCCCAAACCAGATGGGATGGCGTATCGCTGCAGAATGCTGTGGTAGCCATGCTGGTTAAGTGTGCCTTGAATTATAAATAAATCCAGACAATGTCACCAGCAAAGCACCCCCACACCATAACACCACCTACTCCATGCTTTACGGTGGGAACTACACATGCGAAGATCATCCGTTCACCCGTGGCATGTCGTTAGTAAAGATTGAAAAAAGTAAGGGGCATTGACAGCTGCCCTGGGAAATTCCTGATTCTACCTGGATTTTGTTGGAGAGGCTTCCATTAAAGAACACCCTCTGTGTTCTGTTAGAAAGGTCACTCTTTATCCACAATATACAGTAGCAGGGGGTGTAAAGCCATAACACATACACCACACTATTAACAAAAAATTTATTATATACACTACATGACCAAAGGTACACTACCGTTCAAATGTTTGGGGTCACTTAGAAATGTCCTTGTTTTCGAAAGACAATTTTTATGTCCATTAAAATAACATCAAATTGATCAGAAATACAGTGTAGACATTGTTAATGTTGTAAATGGCTATTGTGGCTGGAAACTGCTCATTTTTTATGGAATATCTGCATAGGCGTACAGAGGCCCATTATTAGCAACCATCAGTCCTGTGTTCCAGTGTCACGTTGTGTTTGCTAATCCAAGTTTATCATTTTAAAAGGCTAATTGATCATTAGAAAACCCTTTTGCAATTATGTTAGCACAGCTGAAAACTGTTGTGCTGATTTAAAGAAGCAATAAAACTGGCCTTCTTGAGACTAGTTGAGTATCTGGAGCATCAACAATTGTGGGTTCGATTACAGGCTCAAAATGGCCAGAAACAAAGAACTTTCTTCTGAAACTCGTCAGTCTATTCTTGTTCTGAGAAATGAAGGCTTTTCCATGCGAGAAATTGCCAAGAAACTGAAGATCTCATACAACGTTGTGTACTACTCCCTTCACAGAACAGCGCAAACTGGCTCTAACCAGAATAGAAAGAAGAGTGGGAGGCGCCGGTGCACAACTGAGCAAGAGGACACATACATTAGAGTGTCTAGTTTGAGAAACATTTACATTTACATTTAAGTCATTTAGCAGACGCTCTTATCCAGAGCGACTTACAGGAGCAATTAGGGTTAAGTGCCTTGCTCAAGGGCACATTTACGTCATTTAGCAGACGCTCTAGTCCAGAGCGACTCACAAATTGATGCATTCACCCTATAGCCAGTGGGATAACCACTTTACAATTTTTTTTTGGGGGGGGGGGGGGGGTAGAAGGATTACTTTATCCTATCCCAGGTATTCCTTAAAGAGGTGGGGTTTCAAATGTCTCCGGAAGGTGGTGAGCGACTCCGCTGTGTGTGTGGGGGGGGGGGGGGTAGAAGGATTGCTTTATCCTATCCCAGGTATTCCTTAAAGAGGTGGGGTTTCAAATGTCTCCGGAAGGTGGTGAGTGACTCCGCTGTCCTGGCGTCGTGAGGGAGCTTGTTCCACCATTGGGGTGCCAGAGCAGCGAACAGTTTTGACTGGGCTGAGCGGGAACTATGCTTCCGCAGAGGAAGGGGAGCCAGCAGGCCAGAGGTGGATGAACGCAATGCCCTCGTTTGGGTGTAGGGACTGATCAGAGCCCGAAGGTACAGAGGTGCCGTTCCCCTCGCTGCTCCAAAGGCAAGCACCATGGTCTTGTAACGGATGCGAGCTTCAACTGGAAGCCAGTGGAGTGTGCGGAGGAGGGGGGTGACGTGAGAGAACTTGGGAAGGTTGAACACCAGACGGGCTGCGGCATTCTGGATGAGTTGTAGGGGTTTAATGGCACATGCAGGGAGGCCAGCCAACAGCGAGTTGCAGTAATCCAGACGGGAGATGACAAGTGCCTGGATTAGGACCTGTGCCGCTTCTTGTGTGAGGCAGGGTCGTACTCTCCGAATGTTGTAGAGCATGAACCTGCAGGAGCGGGTCACCGCCTTGATGTTAGCGGAGAACGACAGGGTGTTGTCCAGGGTCACGCCAAGGCTCTTCGCACTCTGGGAGGAGGTCACAACGGAGTTGTCAACCGTGATGGCGAGATCATGGAACGGGCAGTCCTTCCCCGGGAGGAAGAGCAGCTCCGTCTTGCCAGGGTTCAGCTTGAGGTGGTGATCCGTCATCCATACTGATATGTCTGCCAGACATGCAGAGATGCGATTCGCCACCTGGTTATCAGAAGGGGGAAAGGAGAAGATTAGTTGTGTATCGTCAGCGTAGCAATGATAGGAGAGGCCGTGTGAGGATATGACAGAGCCAAGTGACTTGGTGTATAGGGAGAAAAGGAGAGGGCCTAGAACTGAGCCCTGGGGGACACCAGTGGTGAGAGCACGTGGTGCGGAGACAGCTTCTCGCCACGCCACTTGGTAGGAGCGACCGGTCAGGTAGGACGCAATCCAGGAGTGAGCCGCGCCGGAGATGCCCAGCTCGGAGAGGGTGGAGAGGAGGATCTGATGGTTCACAGTATCAAAGGCAGCAGACAGGTCTTGAAGGACAAGAGCAGAGGAGAGAGAGTTAGCTTTAGCAGTGCGGAGAGCCTCCGTGACACAGAGAAGAGCAGTCTCAGTTGAATGACCAGTCCTGAAACCTGATTGGTTTGGATCAAGAAGGTCATTCTGAGAGAGATAGCAAGAGAGTTGGCTAAAGACGGCACGCTCAATAGTTTTGGAAAGAAAAGAAAGAAGGGATACTGGTCTGTAGTTGTTGACATCAGTGGGGTCGAGTGTTGGTTTTTTGAGAAGGGGAGCAACTCTCGCTCTCTTGAAGACGGAAGGGACATGGCCAGCGGTCAAGGATGAGTTGATCAGCGAGGTGAGGTAGGGGAGAAGGTCACCGGAGATGGTCTGGAGAAGAGAGGAGGGGATGGGGTCAAGCGGGCAGGTTGTTGGGCGGCCTGCAGTCACAAGTCGCAGGATTTTATCTGGAGAGAGAGGGGAGAAAGAAGTCAAAGCATAGGGTAGGGCAGTGTGAGCAGGACCAGCAGTGTCATTAGACTTAACAAACGAGGATCGGATGTCGTCAACCTTCTTTTCAAAGTGGTTGACGAAGTCATCCACAGAGAGAGAGGAGGGGGGGGGGGGGAGGATTCAGGAGGGAGGAAAATGTGGCAAAGAGCTTCCTAGGGTTAGAGGCAGATGCTTGGAATTTAGAGTGGTAGAAGGTGGCCTTAGCAGCAGAAACAGATGAAGAAAATGTAGAGAGGAGGGAGTGAAAAGATGCCAGGTCGGCAGGGAGTTTAGTTTTCTTCCATTTCCGCTCCGCTGCCCGGAGCTCTGTTCTGTGAGCTCGCAATGAGTCATCAAGCCACGGAGCTGGAGGGGAGGACCGAGCCGGCCGGGAGGATAGGGGACACAGAGAGTCAAAGGATGCAGAAAGGGAGGAGAGGAGGGTTGAGGAGGCAGAATCAGGAGATTGGAGGGAGAAGGATTGAGCAGAGGGAAGAGATGATAGGATGGAAGAGGAGAGAGTAGTGGGAGAGAGAGAGCGAAGGTTGCGGCGGCGCATTACCATCTGTGTAGGGGCAGAGTGAGTAGTGTGGGAGGAGAGCGAGAGAGAAAAGGAAACAAAGTAGTGGTCGGAGACATGGAGGGGAGTTGCAGTGAGATTAGTAGAGGAGCAGCATCTAGTGAAGATGAGGTCAAGCGTATTGCCTGCCTTGTGAGTAGGGGGGGACGGTGAGAGGGTGAGGTCAAAAGAGGAGAGGAGTGGAAAGAAGGAGGCAGAGAGAAATGAGTCAAATGTGGACATAGGGAGGTTGAAATCCCCCAAAACTGTGAGGGGTGAGCCATCCTCAGGAAAGGAACTTATCAAGGCGTCAAGCTCATTGATGAACTCTCCAAGGGAACCTGGAGGGCGATAGATGACAAGGATATTAAGCTTAAATGGGCTAGTGACTGTGACAGCATGGAATTCAAATGAGGAGATAGACAGATGGGTTAGGGGAACAATTGAGAATGTCCACTTGGGAGAGATGAGGATTCCTGTACCACCACCCCTCTGACCAGATGCTCTCGGGGTATGCGAGAACACATGGTCAGACGAGGAGAGAGCAGTAGGAGTAGCAGTGTTTTCAGTGTTAATCCATGTTTCCGTCAGCGCCAGGAAGTCGAGGGACTGGAGGTTGGCATAGGCTGGGATGAAGTCAGCTTTGTTGGCAGCAGAACGGCAGTTCCAGAGGCTGCCTGAGACCTGGAACTCCAGGTGTGGGGTGCGTGCAGGGACCACCAGGTTAGAGAGGCAGCAGCCACGCGGTGTGGTGCGTTTGTGTAGCCTGTGCAGAGAGGAGAGAACAGGGATAGGCAGAGGCATAGTTGACAGGCTGTAGCAAATGGCTACAAAAATGCAGAGGAGATCGGAATGAAATGAGCTAAGCATCTGGGAGAGGAGAGAGCAGGGCCTCCCTCACCAAAAACTTCTACCTCAGAAACTAAAATTGTTTCACTGAACCACCCGAACAAAAACTCTCCCAACTTCCACCTTTAGAAATCAGAATTGTTGTGAACCACAGCGGTTCAATGTTTAAAGGAATAGACTCAACCCACTTTATTCAGCTAGCTAACTATGACACCATAGCTAACTAGCATGATAGCATCCAATAACAATAACACACAGTTTAGCACCAACACTTGGTCACAACAAACCACCAATAGTGTGTTAACTAGCTAACTAGCATGCTAGCATCCAGTAACACACAGTTTAGCACCAACACTTAGTCACAACAAACCACCAATAGTGAGTTAACACACTAAACAGATCATTCGTGTCTGTGTCAAGTTCCTTTCATGACGCAGCAATGATTAAACGTTGGCTAGCTAGGACAAGTATATTGTATTTAGCTACTACAGTACAGTTAGCTGGTCGTGTTGGGTAGCTAGCAATGGCCACTGTGTTGACTTTGTTTGGAGAACGGCTAGCTAGCTAGCTTCGTGCTACACCCGGCACACAATGGCTACTGTGTTGACTCTGACTCTGTTCGAGAAACAAATGCCTCACAGGTCCTCAACTGGCAGCTTCATTAAATAGTACCCGCAAAACACCAGTCTCAACGTCAACAGTGAAGAGGCGACTCCGCGATGCTGACCTTCTAGGCAGAGTTGCAAAGAAAAAGCCATATCTCAGACTGGCCAATAAAAATTAAATATTAAGATGTGCAAAAGAACACAGACACTGGACAGAGGAAGATTGGAAAAAAGTGTTATGGACAGACAAATCAAAGTTTGAGGTGTTCGGATAACAAAGAAGAACATTTGTGAGACGCAGACCAAATGAAAAGATGCTGGAGGTGCTTGATGCCATCTGTCAGGCATGGTGGAGGCAATGTGAAGGTCTGGGGGTGCTTTGGTGGTGGTAAAGTGGGAGATTTGTACAGGGTAAAAGGGATCTTGAAGAAGGAAGGCTATCACTCCATTTGGCAATGCCATGCCATACCCTGTTGTCGGTGCTTGATTGGAGCCAATTTCCTCCTACAACAGGACAATGACCCAAAGCACAGCTCCAAACTATGCAATAACTATTTAGGGAAGAAGCAGTCAGCTGGTATTCTGTCTATAATGGAGTGGCCAGCACAGTCACCGGATCTCAACCCTACTTAGCTGTTGTGGGAGCAGCTTGACCGTATGGTACGTAAGAAGTGCCCATCAAGCCAATCCAACTTGTGGGAGGTGCTTCAGGAAGCATGGGGTGAAATCTCTTCAGATTACCTCAACAAATTGACAACTAGAATGCTAAAGGTCTGCAAGGCTGTAATTGCTGCAAATGGAGGATTATTTGACGAAAGCAAAGTTTAAGGACACAATTATTATTTCAATTAGAAATCATTATTTCTAACCTTGTCAATGACTACATTTCCTATTCATTTTGCTATATTTCCTATTCAAACTCATTTCATGTATGTTTTCATGGAAAACAAGGAAATTACTAAGTGACTCCAAACTTTTGAACGGTAGTGTACATTTTTCCAGCAACAAACTATGATCTATAATGTCAAAAGCCGCACTGAAGTCTAACAAAACAGCTCCCACAATATTTTTATCATCAATTTCTCTCAGCCAATCATCAGTCATTTTTGTAAGTGCTGTGCTTGTTGAATTTCCTTCCCTATAAGTGTGCTGAAAGTCTGTTGTCAATTTGTTTCCTGTAAAATAGCATTGTATCTGGTCAAGCACAATTTTTTCCAAAAGTTTAGTAAGGGTTGGTAACAGGCTGATTGGTCGGCTATTTGAGCCAGTAAAGGGGGCTTTACTATTTTTAGGTAGGGAAATAACTTTTGCTTCCCTCCAGGCCTGAGGGCACACACTTTTTAGTGGGCTTAAATTGAAGATATGGCAAATAGGAGCGGCAACATCGTCTGCTATTATCCTCAGTAATTTTCCATCCAAGTTGTCAGAGCCTGGTGGCTTGTCATTGTTGATAGACAACAATCATTTTTTCACCTCTTCCACAATCACTTTACGGAATTCAAAATTACAATGCTTGTCTTTCATAATTTGGTCAGATATACTTGGATGTGTAGTGTCAGCGTTTGTTGCTGGCATGTCATGCCTAAATTTGCTAATCTTGACAATGAAGACATCATTAAAGTAGTAGGCAATATCAGTGGGTTGATGGAGCGGAGTTTGCCTTTTTGCTCAATATTTCATTTAAGGTGCTCCAAAGCTTTTTACTATTTTCTTTATGTAATTTATCTTTGTTTCATAGTGTAGTTTCTTCTTCTTTTTATTCAGTTCAGTCACATGATTTCTCAATTTGCAGTACATTTGCCAATAAGGTTGTACAGCCAGTCCTATTTGCCATCTCATTTGCCTCATCCCTCTCAAACATACACTTTTTCAATTCCTCATCAATCCACAGGGATTTAACAGTTTTACAGTCATTTTCTTAATGGGTGCATGCTTATTAGTAACTGGGATAAGCAATTTCATAAATGTGTCAAGTGCAGTGTCTGGTTGCTCGTCATTACACACCACGGACCAACAAATATTCTTCACATCAACAACATACAGTGAGGGGAAAAAACTATTTGATCCCCTGCTGATTTTGTACGTTTGCCCATTGACAAAGACATGATCAGTCTATAATTTTAATGGTAGGTTTATTTGAACAGTGAGAGACAGAATAACAACAAAAAAATCCAAAAAAACGCATGTCTAAAATGTTATAAATTGATTTGCATTTTAATGAGGGAAATGAGTATTTGACTCCTCTGCAAAACATGACTTAGTACTTGGTGGCAAAACCCTTGTTTGCAATCACAGCGGTCAGACGATTCTTGTAGTTGGCCACCAGGTTTGCACACATCTCAGGAGGGATTTTGTCTCACTCCTCTTTGCAGATCTTCTCCAAGTCATTAAGGTTTCGAGGCTGACGTTTGGCAACTCGAACCTTCAGCTCCCTCCACCAGATTTTCTATGGGATTAAGGTCTGGAGACTGGCTAGGCCACTCCAGGACCTTAATATCCCTCTTCTTTAGCCACTCCTTTGTTGCCTTGGCCGTGTGTTTTGGGTCATTGTCATGCTGGAATACCCATCCACAACCCATTTTCAATACCCTGGCTGAGGGAAGGAGGTTCTCACCCAAGATTTGACGGTACATGGCGCCGTCCATCGTCCCTTTGATGCGGTGAAGTTGTCCTGTCCCCTTAGCAGAAAAAGCATAATGTTTCCACCTGGGTCATAGGCATCATTCCTCCTCCTCCAAACACAGCGAGTTGAGTTGATGCCAAAGAGCTCGATTTTGGTCTCATCTGACCACAACACTTTCACCCAGTTCTCCTCTGAATCATTCAGATGTTCATTGGCAAACTTCAGACGGGCCTGTATATGTGCATTCTTGAGCAGGGGGACCTTGCGGGCGCTGCAGGATTTCAGTCCTTCACGGCGTAGTGTGTTACCAATTGTTTTCTTGGTGACTATGGTCCCAGCTGCCTTGAGATCATTGACAAGATCCTCCCGTGTAGTTCTGGGCTGATTCCTCACCGTTCTCATGATCATTGCAACTCCACGATGTGAGATCTTGCATGGAGCCCCAGGCCGAGGGAGATTAACAGTTATTTTGTGTTTCTTCCATTTGCGAATAATCGCACCAACTGTTGTCACCTTCTCACCAAGCTGCTTGGCGATGGTCTTGTAGCCCATTCCAGCCTTGTGTAGGTCTACAATCTTGTCCCTGACATCCTTGGAGAGCTCTTTGGTCTTGGCCATGGTGGAGAGTTTGGAATCTGATTGATTGATTGCTTCTGTGGACAGGTGTCTTTTATACAGGTAACAAGCTGAGATTAGGAGCACTCCCTTTAAGAGTGTGCTCCTAATCTCAGCTCGTTACATGTATAAAAGACACCTGGGAGCCAGAAATCTTTCTGATTGAGAGGGGGTCAAATACTTATTTCCTTCATTAAAATGCAAATCAATTGATAACATTTTTGACATGCGTTTTTCTGGATTTTTTTGTTGTTATTTTGTCTCTCACTGTTCAAATAAACCTACCATTAAAATTATAGACTGATAATTTCTTTGTCAGTGGGCAAACGTACAAAATCAGTAGTGGATCAAATACTTTTTTCCCTCACTGTAGGAATCACTACAAAACGTATTGTATGACCTCTTATACACTGTATTAGGCCCAGCCTTTGGAACTTTGGTTTTCCTAGATATGGCTACTATATTGTGATCACTACATCCGATGGATTTGGATACTGCTTTCAAACATATTTCTGCAGCATTAGTAAAGATATGATCAATACATGTTGATTATTTCATTCCTGTACTGTTTGTAACTACCCTTGTAGGTTGATTGATAACCTGAACCAGGTTGAAGGCACTAGTTACAGTTTGAAGCTTTCTCTTGAGTGGGCAACCTGATGAAAGCCAGTCAATATTTAAATCACCCAGAAAGAATACCTCTCTATTGATATCACATACATTATCAAGCATTTCACACATGTGGGCGGCAGGTAGCTTAGTGGTTAAGAGCGTTGTGCCAGTAACCGAAAGGTCGCTGGTTCTAATCCCCGAGCCAACTAGGTGAAAAATCTGTCGATGTGCCCTTGAGCAAGGCACTTAACCCTAATTGCTCATGTAAGTCGCTCTGGATAAGAGCGTCTGCTAAATGACGTAAATGTAAATGTTATCCAGATACAGACTGTTAGCACTTGATGGTCTTTAGCAGTTTCCCACCAGAATGTGCTTTAGGTGAGGCAGATGAACCTGTTGCCATATTACTTCGACAGTATTTAACATGAGATCCTCTCTAAGCTTTACAGGAATGTGGTTCTGAATATAAACAGCTACACCTCCACCTTTGGCATTTCTGTATTTTCTGTAGATCTTATAACCATGTATTGCTTCCACTGTATCATGAAAGGTATTATCTAAGTGAGTTTCAGAGATTGTCAGAATATGAATGTAATCTGTTACTAGCAAATTAGTGATTTTATGAACCTTATTTCTTAAGCTACATATGTTAACGTGGGCTATTTTTAACCCTTGATTGTTTTTCTTGCTTTACTGGGAAGCTTAGCAGAGGTAGACATGCTGAAGTTATTTTTATTAAAGCAGGGTGAGCTGCACACAGTGGACTTCCTACTAGGGTACACCACCTCAGTGCTAACAGTATTACTCTGGTTCATAGGCATATGATTACTGCAGACAATAGCTGTAGGATCAGCAGAGGCATTCAGGGCAGTAAGAGGGACATAAATTAGATTACTTACATTGTGTCTTCCAACGACCCTAGGATAATGTACATTTGCTGAATCATTATGACAACTCAGCGACACAATGGTAGGGATTAAATGAGCTGGACTTGGGTCATTGATAAGTCAATGTCTCAACGCAGCCTTATAATGCTGTGAAAGGATCCAGGAACCAAAATGATTTGGGTAAGCTGCAGACCCTTTTATCTACCAAGAGAGTTCTCATCCTTGATCATCACAGCTGTATACATCCCTCCACAAGCCAACACCACTTTGGCACTTAACAAACTGTATGGGGCCATAAACAAACAAGAAATCGCTCACAAAGAGGCAGCGTTTCTGGTGGGTGGAGACTGTAACGCAGGGAGACTTAAAACCGTTCTACCTCACTTTTACCAACATGTCACCTGTGCCACTAGGGGTGCTACAGATCTAGACCACTTTTATTCTACCCACAGAAACACATATAAGGCCCTCCCTCGTCCTCCCTTCGGCAAATCTGACCATGACTCTATTCTCCTGCTTCCTGTTTACAAACAAAAGCTCAAACAGGAAGTACCAGTGACGGGCTCAGTACGGAAGTGGTCCAATAGAGGAGACGCGAGGCTACAAGACTGTTTTGCTAGTACAGACTGGGATATGTTCTGGGATTCATCCAATATCATTGAGGAGTTTACCACATCAGTCACGGGCTTCATCAATAAGTGCATAGACAACGTCATCCCCACAGTGACTATACGAACGTATCCAAACCAAAAACCATTGATTACAGGCAATATCCACACCGGGTTAAAGACTATAGCTACTGTTTATAAAAAAACGGGACACGGACATGGACACATACAAGAAAGCCCACTATGACCTCTGACAAGACATCAAACATGCAAAAGGACAATATAGGAAGAAGGTGGAATCAAATTACACCGGCTCCGCCTCTCATTGTATGTGGCAGGGCTTGCAGACGATAACGGATTACAAAGGGAAACCCAGTCGTGAGATGCCCAGTGATACAGAACTCCCAAACGAGTGAAATGCCTTTTATGCTCGCCTCGAGGAATACAACACTGAGTCTTGCATGAAAGCCCCTCTTGTTCCGGATGACTGTGTGATCTCGCTCTTCGTGGCCCCCCAAAATAAAAAATAATAATGTGAGTAGAACTTTTAAACAGGTTAACACTCGCAAAGCTGCAGGGCCAGACGGAATACCAGGGCACGTTCTCAAAGCATGCGCAGACCAGATGGCAAGTGTCTTCACAGACATTTTCATTCTCTCCTTGTCCCAGTCTGTAATCCCAACATGTTTCAAGATGACCACCATTGTCCCTGTTCCCAAGAACACCAAGGTAACCTGCCTAAATGACTATTGCCCTGTAGCACTCACATCTGTAACTATGAAGTGCTTTAAAAGGCTGGTCATGACACACATCAACACCATCATCCCAGACATCCTGGTACCACTCCAATTCGCATACTGCCCCAACAGATCCTGGACTTCACAGTGCCCTCTCCCACCTGGACAAGAAGGGAAATAGCTATGTTGAGAATGCTGTTCATAGACGACAGCTCTGCGTTCAACACCGTAGCCCCCTCCAAGCTCATCACCAAGCTGGGGACCCTGGGACTGAACACCTTCCTCTGTAACTGGATCCTGGACTTCCTGACGGGACAGCCCCCAGGTGGTGAGGGTAGGCAACAACACCTCTGTCACGCTGACCCTCAACCCGGGTGCCCCTCAAGGGTGTGTGCTTAGTCCCCCCCTGTACTCCCTGTTCACCCACGACTGTGTGGCCACGCACAAATCCCAAACCCATCATCAAGTTTGCTGATGACAAGACGGTGGTGGTCTGATAACTGAAGGCGATGAGACAGTCTACAGGGAGGAGGTCAGAGACATGGCAGTGTGGTGCCGTGACAGCAACTGCTCCCTCAACGTCAGTAAGACCAAGGAGCTGATCGTGGACTACAGGAGGAGCACGCCCCAATCCACATCGACGGGGCTGTAGTGGAGCGGGTCGAGAGCTTCAAGTTGCTTGGCGTCCACATCACTAAGGACATAACATGTTCCACACACACCCGCATAGTCGTGATGAGGGCATGACAGCGCCTCTTCCCCTCAAGAGGCTGAAAAGATTTGGTATGGGCCCTCGGATCCTCAAAAAGTTTTACAGCTGCAGCCATCGAGAGCATCTTGACTGGCTGCATGACCGCTTGGTATGACAAATTGACTACCATCGACCACGAAGCGCTACAGAGGGTGTTGCGGACAGCCCAGTACATCACTGGGGCCGAGTTCCCTGCCCTCCAGGACCTCTATATCAGGCGGTGTCAGAGGAAGGCCCGAAAAATTGCCAAAGACTCCAGCCACCCAAGCCATAGACTGTTCACTCTGCTACCGTCAGGCATACGATACCGGAGCATTGGCTCTCGGACCAACAGGCTCTGAGACAACTTCTACCCTCAGCCATAAGACTGCTAAATAGCCATAAGACTGCTACATAGTTAATTAATGGTTACCTGGACCATCTGCACTGACCCAATCTTGCGCTGACTCTATGCACACTCACAAGGCTATACACTGAGTATACAAAACATTAAGAACACCTGCTCTTTCCATGAAATACACTGACCAGGTGAATCCAGGTGAAAGGTATGATCCCTTATTGATGCCACTTGTTAAATCCACTTCAATCAGTAGATGAAGGGGAGGAGACAGATTAAAGAAGGATGTTTAAGCCTTGAGACAATTGGTGCAACTACACACTCACACAAAACCCACACACATTCACATACACTACATACGCATACATATACATAACACACACACTACTGGTGCTCCCTTTATATAGCTCCTCTGTAGCTCAGCTGGTAGAGCACGGCGCTCCTAACGCCAGGGTAGTGGGTTCGAACCCCGGGACCACCCATATACAAAACTGTATGCACGCATGACTGTAAGTCGCTTTGGATAAAAGCTTCTGCTAAATGGCATATTATATTTATAGCTCCGTTGTTGTGTATTTTATTCCTCTTGTGTTACTATTTTTCTTTCTATTAAAATTGTTTAACTCTGCATTGTTGGGAAGGGCTCGTTAGCAAGCATTTCACGGTTAAGTCTACACCCTTTGTATTCGTCGTAAACAATTTGATTTGATTTGATGCTCTTCTAGCCAATTAGAAATGAGTATTCAATACTTTTGTAAATTGTTTTACAATTCAGTCCATGACTGCGAGAAAACCACTACAAATATACTACCTTAAGCATATCCCCATACGGAAAAAAATAACATGTTTTCTGGTACAAAAAATGACCAGATTAATATTTTATACATTTTAAATGCATTCCAACATATATTATGAAATGTATTTAAAAGGTATATATAAATGTATGTAAAATGTATATCACAATATACTGTATGTTAAATGTGTCAGATAAAAAATATATTTCCACATCTGTTTATCTATATATCTGGTACAATATATTTTTAAATGTTTTGTCAAATATATTATAATCGAAATACATTTTTGTTTAAATAGATCATCTTAAAAAAAAGAAAAACTAAAAACAGCCTAGTGTCGATCTTGGGACTAGTTTTTTTTTCCATTATTTAATTAAGCTGAAGAGGCACTTACTATAGTAATTTATTTTACCTTGAAATGGGAAAACTTGTTTTTTATGAAGTTGAACATGTGCTCTTTATGACAGAATGTTAAAATTAGGTGAAATCAAAAGTATATTTTTTTACTCACCATCACAATTTCAATTATATCACTGCCAAAGTTCAGGAACCACTTCCCGCCACCCTGTAGACTTGATGTCATAGCCATGAATTTCTGGAATATGGTCAGGCATTACATGCATTTTAGCAAAGATGCAAATGTATCTACATGTATTTGAAATACATGTAAATATGTTGAAATGTATTTTTTTTTACCGTATGGACACTGCCCCCGATCACTCTCTCTGATTCTCTTTCAATGGTTGGACTTCATGGCAAGAATAAGATAGGATGGTCAGAGGAATATCTCCAAGTCGCTCCCCACTCCCCAGTGTTTACTTCCTATAGGAGGACCTGTTGTAAATGTCAAGGTTCTTTTATTTCAGCTCATGAAACATGGGACCAACACTGTAGATGTTGCATTTATATTTTTGTTTAGTATACATTTAGCTAACATTAGATAGTTAATCCAGAGATTCTTACCTTTGCCTTGATTCGGCAGTCTTGTCCAGATCATCATGGCATTTGTAGTTCTTTATGATAGCCACATTAGCAGCTAATTAGCATTACATTTTTTTGCAGGTAAATACAGGCGAATATATTGATAAAAGTCACCTTGTCCTTATACGGTTATCAAAACTTCACGCCAGGGTAAGGTTACACGAACCACAGCCCTTATTTTAAGAGTTTCTAAAATATGAATGGTGGAAAAACGATTGGAATCATTTCCCTGTTTGACCGCTAGGTTTTATGGGTATTATGACTCATACCGTGGTACTCTATACTGTTTAGCAGTAGGCTTCATCCCATTCAATACATAAAGAGCTCCTTCATTCTCACGTGGCTTAATTTCTGTCTCATCAGTAAACGCTCACTTGTGAATGGAACAAGAAGAAGAAGTTAACTTCATTGTTCATTGTCACTGGGAAACATAAATGTTTGGTCAAGTAGTGCACTGTATAGGGAATAGGGTGCTATTTGGGATACAATCCTTTGTCTGACTGACCATATGCACTGTGAGTGAGCAGCCATACTGTACTCTCTAGTCTGTACCCACTATTCAACTCCACAGACAGAGCCCCTGTCTGCCCTGGACTGCCAGAGGAGAGCTTTAAGATCAACACTGGACAGCTACTTGGCTTGATTAAGAGGTTTGTGCAGAGGTGCATGGATGGAACACTAGGCTACTGTACTGTATGTGTTGCCATGCATCAGCTCAATTGGATAAACACTAGAGAAAATATACAGCCCTGGAGGAGTGTCTTAGTTAGTGTGTGTGTGTGTTGTGTGAATGTCTGCGTGCGTGTGTATGTGAGGTGTGTGTGTGTGTGCATTCTACAGTGCGTTGCAGTGCAGTGTAACTGATTAGTATAGCTGTCTGTCAGTAGATGGGTGTGACCGAGTTCCTCTATTTGGACAAACCCAGGGTATAAAACATGGCTGATCCTTTAGAGGGGACCAATCAGAGTGCTGTCATTGGGCCTGATGGCTGCTACCTACTGCCTGACACACTGCGTGGGGGATGGTCAGAGGACAGATATTATGGAAATATTGAGTATGAAATGAAATGTGTTTGCAATTAAATGTGTCTGCAATTGACACAATTACCATTGCTTTGCCACAGCGGAGGATGGTGGTAGTATTCACCAGTAGCTTACAGTCACATTTGTCCTGTATGGTGGTGCCCTTCATGCAAGGCGAATTATTGGCCATCGTATCTCTATCATAGAAAAAATATGCATTTACACGGTTGTGATAACAGATATAAAGATATTGAGTTTGAGATAGAAGTGTCAAGCCAGGTCAAATGTGTATTAGCAACTACTCTCCTGTTCCCATCTTGATTACACACACGCTCAGGTGAGGTGTGTAATATTCATTAAGGTGGGAAAATGTGTTTGCATTGGTGCTAATGAAGTGAATTAATGCACACTTTGTTTGTAATATTCCTGCTATGACCCAGTAGGTGCATAATAACAGCACAGCGATCACATGGGGCTCCTTGTGTTTAAAATCTGTGATTGACAGGTAGGAAATCATCTTTGATAAAAAATAAATAAAAAAACAGAACCCCAGACACCTCAGCAGGCCAGACAGACATGGGAATTCACTCAGACATCAGAGAGAGGTTGCATAGTGCACTATGTAGGGAATATGGTGCCATTTGGGATTCACACAGATATGGTGGTGGAAGCAGTGTGCTGCTTGATTATTATTCAAATTACCATTCCTTCATTTCATGCCACATTTTTAGATGTTTTTCTCTCCTCCACCTAGCAGTCTATCACATGAATATTCATGACGTTAAATCCCTGCTGTCATTGGTTCAATCAGATTCCTGATAATGAGAGAGTGGCAGTGATTGACTGAGTGTAAAATGAAGGTGTTATTGTTGAAATGGAGCATGCTAAGTGTTTGTGTGTGCGTGCGTATGCGTGTGTGAAGTAAATGGGGCGACGATGACGCTCACAGCTTGATTGGGGTCTTAGTGAAAGGTCAGATGATCACGGTGGAGGGATTGGGAGAATACGGAGGGACCGGGGACATCACGTCCAGAAGGCTTTTGATGATAAAATGGGATGGTTGAACTGTTTGAGCTTATCTAGCAAGGTGATATGGGGTGATGAATGGCAGCCCAAGACTCTCCCTCCCGAATACTTCGACCTCCGGGAAGCCTTCAGTAAGAAGCAAGCCACCACCCTCCCTCCTCATCGACCATACGACTGCGCCATAGAACTCCTACCTGGCTACACCCTTTCCCGGGGCTGTCTTTACTCCCTCTCAGCCCCTGAAGCAGCAGGCATGGACGACTACATCCGGGAGTCGCTGGAGGCAGGCTTAATTCGTTCCTCAACTTCCCCAGCTGGCACGCAGGCTTCTTCTTCGTGGGAAAGAAGGATGGGGGGCCTGCGTCCCTAGATCGACTACCGAGGGCTGAACAGGATTACCCCCTACCCCTGATGTCCTCTGCCTTGGAGCCCAAGGGACCCGACTCTTCACCAAACTGTACCTCCGCAACGCTTACAATCTGGAGAGAATCAGGGAAGGAGATAAATTGAAAACTGCCTTTAACACACCTAGTGGCCACTATGAATATCTAGTCATGCCCTTTGGATTATCGAACTCACCGGCAGTCTTCCAAGCATTGGTCAATGATACTCTTTGTTTACCGACATCCTGATCTTCTCCAAGACCCTTCCAGAACACATTCTGTATGTCCGCCAAGCCCTGAAATGCCTCCTGCAGAGTCAGCTATACGTCAAAATAGAGAAGTGTCAGTTCCACGTATCCCAAGTCTCCTTCCTGGGCCACATTAATTCTACCGCCAGCATCCAAATGGACCCCGTAAAGGTTAAGGTGGTCACCTACTGGCCCCGTCCCGCCTCACTCAAACAAGTCCAACTGTTCATCGGGTTTGCCAATTTTCAGACGTTTTATACGCAACTTTGGTGTGGTGGCAGCGACTCTCACGGCCCTAACTCGTCAATCCCAGACCCGCTTTTAATGGATCCCCGAGGCTGACAAGGCATTCGAAGAGTTCAAGGGACATTTCACCTCTGGACCCATCCTCGTTCATCCTGACCCCGCCTCGGATACGGGAGCAGGGGTGGTTCTTTCACAGCGGAACGAGGGGGACATGAAACTGCACCCATGTGTTTTTCTCTCCAAGCGGTTCTCGCCAGCAGAACGCAACTACGATGTAGGCAACTGGGAGCTCTTGGCAGTTAAGTGGACCCTTGCGGAGTGGAGACACTGGTTGGAGGGGGCACCTCATCCCTTCGTGATCTGGACGGACCATAAGAACCTGGTCTCCATCCAAGAAGCCAAGAGGTTGAACACTCGCCAGGCTAGGTGGGCTCTGTTTTGTAACAGGTTCAACTTCATACTAGCCTATCGCCCGGGATCCAAGAACCAGAAAGCAGACGCCCTGTCCCGACAACACGATGCCTCTAACGAGGAGAAGGACCCCGAGCCTATCATCCCCAGCTCCCGCATTGTGGCCCCCGTGGTATGGAGTATTGAGATCATGGTCCGACAAGCCCAGACCCGAGATCCCTGACCCCGGCGGGGATCCCACTAACAGACTTTATGTGCCACGCTCAGCCTGTTCTCGAGTACTACAATGGGGACACTCCGCTAAACTAACTGGGCATCCAGGGATTAATCGGACACTGGAGTTCCAGAGGCGGAGATTCTGGTGGACCAACATGATACATGACCACAATAGAGACTATTATGACACTCAGGTGTTTTCAGTTACTAATTATGATTTCCTTTTTAGAGAGGTGTGTTTTCTGTTATCCTTTGCAGAAGCTTGATTTGGTTGCCGTGTGTGTTGTTTCCTGAGTGAGTTTGAGTCTTAGTGTTTGTTGTTTTCCCAGTTTTACTTTGTACCTTCTGTTGATATTTTTTTCAGTAAAGTATTTATGTTTTTTTCTAAACCACTAGTTCCTCGTCTGGTTTTCTTCTCTGCTCCTGGGTTCTACCTCACCACGTCACACAATTTAGAATGGATTGCTAATACATTGCTTCATGAAGTGGTAGGCTAGTGTCTACAGAGACCCCTGCAGTGACCAGAGGAGAAGAGGGAGGGTGTCCATCCTTTATGAAGAATGATTCTGATCTCTCCAGGAGCATCAACATCTTTGTCAATATTAGACTGGGTGCACAGTCAAGGCTCAAGACTCTGCACCCCCCACCACTATGACAGAAACATTCATTCTGGGCCTTTTCTCTGCTATGGAGTGAGAGTGTAGTGTATTATGACTTGGTTTCAAATATTATTTGAAATCTTTCAAATACTTTATCTGTTTGCTTTAGCCTGCCTGGAGTGCCTGATGGGCAGGTTTGCACTGTTGTGACTATTCTATAGATTCATTAAAGTCAGGCAAACTCAATAAAGCCCAGATTAAGTATCTTAAACTATTTCAAATAGTATTTGAACCCAGGTCTGAGTGTGGTATGATCTTCCCTGAGGCAGCTGAGGCCAGTAGCTTGTCATTAACCTTAATCAGTGATATCTATTCACTGCATCTGCCCTTCAGTTTTCTCTTGCTTGTCTTCTATGCAGCCAGTGTTCCTGCTCTTGTGTCTATTCTGCCTTTTTGTATGTGTTCTGTTAACACCGTACATTCACTTGGTGATATATCATGTGCTTATCAATACCACGCATCTCTGACTGCAGATACATTTGTCAATGCTCTGTTGTAACCTATGACTCTGCAGTTTCAGTCAGCTACTTTGTCCAGGAAGGGCCAGTGACATGCAGGAAGGCCATGTCGCAAATTCGATTTACATGCTGAGAAATGGGATATGAATTATGTGCAGTGCATTATTGTCTGTACACTATGTTGATGGCTACTGTAGTTAGTGTAACAGAAACACATTTTCATGGATTCAGGCTACCTTTATTCAAGGTATATAGGTTCAAGTATGTCTGAATAACTGATGATGATGAGAAATGGCACATTCGCAAAGTGGGTGAGACTCAAATTTGACATTCTATGTGAAATTCTCAATTGGCTTTAGCTGTTATCACAACCTGTGATATATATATACAGTGGGGAAAAAAAGTATTTAGTCAGCCACCAATTGTGCAAGTTCTCCCACTTAAAAAGATGAGAGAGGCCTGTAATTTTCATCATAGGTACACGTCAACTATGACAGACAAAATGAGATTTTTTTTCTCCAGAAAATCACATTGTAGGATTTTTAATGAATTTATTTGCAAATTATGGTGGAAAATAAGTATTTGGTCACCTACAAACAAGCAAGATTTCTGGCTCTCACAGACCTGTAACTTCTTCTTTAAGAGGCTCCTCTGTCCTCCACTCGTTACCTGTATTAATGGCACCTGTTTGAACTTGTTATCAGTATAAAAGACACCTGTCCACAACCTCAAACAGTCACACTCCAAACTCCACTATGGCGAAGACCAAAGAGCTGTCAAAGGACACCAGAAACAAAATTGTAGACCTGCACCAGGCTGGGAAGATTGAATCTGCAATAGGTAAGCAGCTTGGTTTGAAGAAATCAACAGTGGGAGCAATTATTAGGAAATGGAAGACATACAAGACCACTGATAATCTCCCTCGATCTGGGGCTCCACGCAAGATCTCACACCGTGGGGTCAAAATGATCAAAAATCCCAGAACCACACGGGGGGACCTAGTGAATGACCTGCAGAGAGCTGGGACCAAAGTAACAAAACCTACCATCAGTAACACACTACGCCGCCAGGGACTCAAATCCTGCAGTGCCAGACGTGTCCCCCTGCTTAAGCCAGTACATGTCCAGGCCCGTCTGAAGCTTGCTAAAGTGCATTTGGATGATCCAGAAGAGGATTGGGAGAATGTCATATGGTCAGATGATACCAAAATATAACTTTTTGGTAAAAACTCAACTCGTCGTGTTTGGAGGACAAAGAATGCTGAGTTGCATCCAAAGAACACCATACCTACTGTGAAGCATGGGGGTGGAAACATCATGCTTTGGGGCTGTTTTTCTGCAAAGGGACCAGGACGACTGATCCGTGTAAAGGAAAGAATGAATGGGGCCATGTATCGTGAGATTTTGAGTGAAAACCTCCTTCCATCAGCAAGGGCATTGAAGATGAAACGTGGCTGGGTCTTTCAGCATGACAATGATCCCAAACACACCGCCCGGGCAACGAAGGAGTGGCTTCGTAAGAAGCATTTCAAGGTCCTGGAGTGGCCTAGCCAGTCTCCAGATCTCAACCCCATAGAAAATCTTTGGAGGGAGTTGAAAGTCCGTGTTGCCCAGCAACAGCCCCAAAACATCACTGCTCTAGAGGAGATCTGCATGGAGGAATGGGACAAAATACTAGCAACAGTGTGTGAAAACCTTGTGAAGACTTACAGAAAACGTTTGACCTGTGTCATTGCCAACAAAGGGTATATAACAAAGTATTGAGAAACTTTTGTTATTGACCAAATACTTATTTTCCACCATAATTTGCAAATAAATTCATTAAAAATCCTACAATGTGATTTTCTGGATTTTTGTATCTCTTTTTGTCGGTCATAGTTGACGTGTACCTATTATAAAAATGACAGGCCTCTCTCATCTTTTTAAGTGGGAGAACTTGCACAATTGGTGGCTGACTAAATACTTTTTTCCCCCACTATATATATATATATATATATATATATATATATATATATATATATATATATATATATATATATATATAGTACCAGTCAAAAGTTTGGACACACCTACTCATTCAAGGGTTTTTCTTTATTTTTACTATTTTCTACATTGTAGAATAATAGTGAAGAAATCAAAACTATGAAATAACACATATGGAATCATGTAGTAACCAAAAAAGTGTCAAAATATATTTTATATTTGAGATTCTTCAAAGTAGCCACCCTTTGCCTTGATGACAGCTTTGCACACTGTTGGCATTCTCTCAACCAGCTTCAAGAGGTAGTCACCTGGAATGCATTTCAATTAACAGTTGTGCCTTGTTAAAAGTTAATTTGTGGAATTTCTTTCCACAAATTTGAGCCAATCAGTTGTGTTGTGACAAGGTAGGGGTGGTATACATAAGATAGCCCTATTTGGTAAAAGACCGAGTCCATATTATGGCAAGACCAGCTCAAATAAGCAAAGAGAAACAACAGTTTATCATTACTTTAAGACATGAAGGTCAGTCAATCCGGAAAATTTAAAGAACTTTTCTTCAAGTGCAGTCGCAAAACCCATCAAGCGCTATGATGAAACTGGCTCTCATGAGGACCCAGAGTTACCTCTGCTGCAGAGGATAAGTTCATTAGAGTTACCAGCCTCAGAAATTGCAGGCCACATAATGCTTCACAGAGTTCAAGTCACAGACACATCTCAACATCAACTGTTCAGAGGGGACTGTGTGAATCAGGCCTTCATTGTCGAATTGTCTATGTTAATGTTTTTTAAATGTATGTAAATTGTAAAAAGTATTTTTGTCTGTAATGTCTTTTTACTGATGTGTCGGACCCCTGGAAGACTAGCTGTCACCATTGGCATCGGCTAATGGGGATCCCAATAAAATCTCAATCTAAATTCTCTCGTCTCCCTATCCCCCCTCCCCCGCACTCTCCAAGTACATCATCCGGCTCGAAGGACCAAACACAGCACTCCCCTTTACTCCCCTCTCTCCCTTCCTCCTCCCACCCCACTCTCCCACCCTCTCATCCTGGATGTGTTTTGAAAGACTGCCATCTCAGTCTCCATGCTATTTAGTCTGGACTGGAGCAGGCAGCCAAGCAGTCTTGATATAAGCTGTGTCCCAAATGGTACCCTATTTCCTTTATATTTCCTTTATAGTGCACTACCTTTGATAGTGCATTATATAGGGGATAGGATGCCATTTGGGATGCAGCCAGAGCCAGAGAGTGGTTATATTGGTTATTTGGGATTTGATCGCTGTGGTTAGTTGTAGACATATTAATGTCATCATACAGTCTGTATACATACTATTGAGCCAATTGTGGACTATGGAGAATGATAACCCTCACTTAAAGGAAAAGTCCACCTAAAAATTATATTTTGATATTTGTTTTATTAGTCCAATGTTTTTCTTGTCAGTAATCAAGTTTTCAAGACAAGCAAAACATTTTGGGACTATGTCAACAATGGATTAATGAAACAAATTCCCAAAATATAGTTTTTGGGTGGAATTTTCCTTTAAGAATGCCATGAAGGAATATAAAATCAACCTCCATTTGCTTAATTTGTTTACGCTTTCTGAATGTTTCATGTCTGAAATGTAAAGCCCTTCTCTAGGACAGTTTCCTGATCTTAGGCTATGTTTTAAAATAATCTAATTATGGTTTTCCACAGGGGGTGAGGTTGGGGAGAGAAATACGCCTACAGCATATACAAGGAAGTAATCAACATAAATTAGCATATTGTCTTTGACTCCTGGATGACACTAGCTAGTTATTCTTAGAATGCTTTTTATTTCGAAGCAGAACCTGTATATTAGATGGAACACATTTGAATCCCACTGCACTCCACTGTCGCAAAGGACCAAAATGGCAGGAGAGGTCTTGTGAATAAATTCTTTATTCATAAGAAAAAACATACATCAACCTGTGTTTCATCATGGCATCTTTTTTGTGACATATTTTTGTGTGTAATGTCTCCTGTACAATAGCCTATGAACTGTTAGGCTTGATCAAGTAGTTACAGTGTGTTGTGATCGAGATCCAGACATGTCTTCCTTCTTTCAGTCTAGTTTTGCCAGACATCACACCGTATTCTGGAGAAGCCTAGAACTCCTGGGGTCGAGGCTATCCATCTTTCAGTGTTTATCAAACAGATATTCGTTCTGTATATTTTTATACATTGTTGTTCGTTCCATTGTTGTTCATTACGACAGGATGAAATATGGAAGCTGCCTGTTTGAGTGTGCTGCTGCATTTATTTTCATTGCTATATGGCCCATAGGGTGGGTTATAGAAATATAATCTATAGAACCGTGTTGATCAATCAATTCACTATCAGGGGATATCTTTATCTATACATGTCCAGACATCTGACATTTTATTAGATATAAGGAGTAGACATGCTCCAGATACGCATGTCCTTAATTTCATGTACGGAGCTAGGATATGCTACGTAATGGGACAGTTTCTACATGCATCAAATCCGTACCTCAGAAGTCTCCCTGCTACCGTATGAGTCCAGGGAGATATCTGGGGTGAGATCGTTCAAGACAAGAACCTGATGCATGTGTACCCACCCGCTTACATATTTGTAGAATATTCTAACTTCTGAGAGGGTATGCTGACATATCTAAGCCTTTATACTTAGGCATGAACAAATCCACATATTTTCAGAAATGTATCATATCTGTAGTCATTACATTTATGTATCCGTACAATTTTTTCTATCATAATTTCAATAGATATCCTTACATGATATGTAATATTCAACCCTCGTATGTCTGATAAAATATGGGCTAAATCCGACTCATGATCAATGTCCAGAACCCAAATTATTTTACCTGTTCAGGTGTCGAAAATCATTGTGCTTCTTCACATGAAGGTGAGCGTACATTTGCACCATATTCAGTAGTAGGCCATAAGGCACGGAAAGGCAAACATCTTCATATTTAATCAGAGTTGCTATTTCCAAAGCACATCTCTGCTATTTTTGTAAAAAAAAAAATAGCATAGCAAATCCAAGCGCTCCAATCACAGCACGTTTTCTGTTAAGATGCAAATGTAGGCCAATCTTTGCTAAAAATGTTTTTGATTTATTTTAACTGAAAATATAAGTTGCACACCCTCAAATACATTTTATTTGTCACATGCGCCAAATACAACTGTCGTGTCTGTTGTTGGTGGCTATTGCTGTCAACAAGGAGTCCACTTAGGCTGCACTGTGATTAGAGGCTTTTATTAATATCACACGTTTACAGCATAAGTGACAGATGTAATGACCACCCGGAGAGCGACGCCTCAGATTGCAATGGCCGCTCTGCCCTCTCTTGGTCTAGCCCTACTTATAAACAATGCAAAAAGATGGGTGCTCCCTCTTCTGGCCAATCACCAGTCTCCCCTGGGGCGTCACACTAAAACATTCCCTCTTGATACTAAAATCAACGTCCTCTCCGGTTCCACTTAAAACATTAACAACGTCATAATCTTCATATACGATACAACCTTACCGTGAAATGCTTACTTACAAGCCCTTAACCAACCATGCAGTTCAAGAAATAGAGAAAATATTTACTAAATAAACTAAAGTAAAAAATTAAATAAAAAGTAACACAATAAAATAACAATAACGAGGCTATATACAGGGGGTACCGGTACTGAGTCAATGTGCGGGGGTACAGGTTAGTCGAGGTAATTTATACATGTAGGTAGGGGTAAAGTGACTATGTATAGATAATGCAATGGGTGCAGATTGGGTCGTCAGCGGCGATCCCTCGCAGTCCAGACCCAACGTGGTGTTAGTGTTGGTTTGTGATCCACTCCAAACTGTCAATGCAAAGATCATGAATCAAAATTGTGTCGATATTGCAAGAAAATATTGTAATAGCATATGACCATACCACAAGGTAGGTACTCTACCTGCTTCATTCATGATGAGAAAACCAACTGGAACAAGCTAGCTAGTTAGCCAAGTTTCTAGTTAGCTAACTAGCTTATATTAATCAGTAATACAAAATATGCCTAAAGGTTTTAAAACGTTAGCTGTCACCTTGAGGCTTGATAGAGGGTAAATCCCTGAAGGGAAGGCAATTTTGGTATTTGTTAGGTAGCTAGGCTACCAGTTAGCTTTTACCCCCCTACTGGCTGCTGGCCAAATTAGCTAACGTTCTTGATTCTAGTAACTAAGACAAAAAAAACATCTAAAATTAGCTACTCACTTTAGCGTTAACTTCTTTTGAGGTATTGTTTCTCCCGTTGTCAGTTTGACCACACACCGTTCACACACTCATTTGTGGAGCTCAAATAAAAAAAAGACAGTTGGAAAATATTTGATTCTTGTTAGGCTACCAGTTACAGTGCTTTTAGCTTGCGGTTATGCAGACGGAATTACATGTTTTATAGCCAGTGTCTGAAAGAAAATATGGATTTAATATTTGTCAAATTATTGACCATGTCTTCAAAACTGCATCAGACATTTTTCTTATTTAGCATATCAAAAGCATATCAAGATCCTGATATGGACCTCAGTCAAGAGCATATGCATTGTATGTGCTGAGAAAATATACTATGTAGGCCTACTGTCAGTATTTGTCATCATATAGAGAAAATAAGATGTCCACATAGGCCTATGTCAGGATAGCTAATGAGTCAATATCCGGCCATACAATGTATGATATCCGGAGGGAATCCAAAAATTTATTTGGCATGAAATAAAAATATGGATTGTGCTGAAAACAGAAATGCATCAGAAATCGTCCTTATTTTCAGCATATCAAAAAGCATATCAAGATCCGGATATGGACCTCAGCCAAGAGAAGGATATCTGGAATCAATATCGCTTCATATTTTGAATATGCTGAGAAAACACGTATGCGACTTAGACAGTCAGTATTTGTCAACATGAAGAGAGAAAATAGGATGTCACATATCTCAGGATATTGAATCAGTCGATATCCGGCCATAGGAAATGTCCATGTGTGATATTCAGAGTAATCCCAATATCATATATGTCTAAAAGACACATCTGGATTCAGAATTTGTCAGGATATGGTGCATATCCACAAAACTCAAAATATGCATTGAAAATGGTCTGTATTCTCTAGAATATCAAAAACGTGTAATGTAAAGATATCCCTTTTCGCCCAGTGTCTTGCCAACTACTATGGTCATTGTCATCCCAAACAACCATAGGAGTTGGCTACTGTACACACACATCTGGGACCAGGCTAAACCGCTACAGTCTAGATAGACCCCCCTCTCCTCTACCTTCCACAGGTTGTTGCTGTAGAGAATGTGTACTCAGGCAACCTAACTGGTAAAACAAGGGTTAATAAATAAACAAACCTCTAACCTCTCCTCTCTCCTTTGTGTCTTGCAGGTATTTATGAGCAGGCATTTCTTCTATTACTGCAGTGAACCAGTCCTGGATGTGAAAATAGCCTTTTGTCAGGTGTGTGTTCCTTACAGGTAAAATAAGGTACAGTATTCATTCACTTCCATTTCCCCTTTATTAGTGTTATGTCTGTTTCATAGAGTTGGAAAGAGGGTCCACCCCCTATTTTTGCCATTATCTCTTCTGTGACGGCATGGGCAGCACTATTGAGGGACTAGGTCTGCCTTAAAATGGTGGTGGTGAAAGCCTTCTACGGGGCCACCCATGCTAAAACAGGCTTTGTGAAAAGTGTGCCATATATCCAAATCTAAGGTGCGTTTGTGTCTCATATGATGACCCAAGGGGTACTGTAGCCTTGTCCTATACTGTATGTGCTGTAGCTAATTACTTTTTGTTAGCATCAGTGTTAATAGATCAGCGGTTCCCAAACCAGGAGTCGCAAGCCCATGTTGGGCCGCCTGATGTGAAAACGGGGTCCCGGGAGAATTTCCATAATCCTGAAGAAAATAAAGATATACAAAAATATATATATTTTAAAATATCGTCTTTGTATCTCAAAATCATTTTAATGTGGTTAGCCTTAAACATCTAAATGAAAATTACTCAAATTTGTCAGATAACACTATCAAACAAATAATGTATGCTATTGCTAGCAATGAAGAGGAAACTCTGACTGAACGACTCAAAAACTCCCCAGTTTATGCTCTCCAAATGGACATTAGCTGTGAGGGCTGAGATGCCCATGCATTGACTTTTGTTCGCTATACATCGGGGGATGCTATTCACGAGGACATATTGTTCTGTCTCACGATTCCCGAGCATCCAACGGCACAGGGGATATTCAAATCAAATCAATAATAAATAAAGGAACATATAAATATATGGATGAGCAATGTCATTGTCAGAGCGGATAGGCTAAGATGCAAAAGATAGTATAGAATACAGTATATACATATGAGATGGGTAATGCAAGATATGTAAACATTATTTAAGTGACATTACTAAAGTGACTAGGGTTCCATTTATTAATGGAACAGTTTCTTGAAGTCCACGATCATCTCCTTAGTTTTTTTGACGTTGAGTGAGAGGTTCTTTTCCTGACACCACACTCCGAGAGCCCTCACCTCCTCCCTGTAGGCTCATCTTTGTTGGTAATCAAGCCTACTTCTGTTGTGTCATCTGCAAACTTGATGATTGAGTTGGAGGTCTGCATGGCTACGCAGTCATGGGTGAACAGGGAGTACAGGAGGGGGCTGTGCACACACCCTTGTGGGGCCCCAGTGTTGAGGATCAGCGAAGTGGAGATGTTGTTTCCTACCTTCACCACCTGGGGGCGGACCGTCAGGAAGTCCAGGACCCAATTGGCCTCAAGCTTAATGAAGTCACATAATTAGTTAAATAAAGTCCACCTGTGTGCAATCTAAGTGCCACATGATCTCAATATATATGCACCTGTTCTGAAAGGCCCCAGAGTCTGCAACACCACTAAGCAAGGGGCACCACCAAGCAAGCGACACCATGAAGACCAAGGAGCTCTCCAAACAGGTCAGGGACAAAGTTGAGGAGTACAGATCAGGGTTGGGTTATACAAAAATATCAGAAACTTTGAACATCCCACGGAGCACCATTAAATCCATTATAAAAAAATGGAAAGAATATGGCACCACAACAAACCTGCCAAGAGAGGGCCGCCCACCAAAACTCACGGACCAGGCAAGGAGGGCATTAATCAGAGAGGCAACAAAGAGACCAAAGATAACCCTGAAGGAGCTGCAAAGCTCCACAGCGGTTATAGGAGTATCTGTCCATAGGACCACTCCACAGAGCTGGGCTTTACGAAAGAGTGGCCAGAAAAAAGACATTGCTTAAATAAAAAAATAAGCAAACACGTTTGGTGTTCGCCAAAAGGCATGTGGGAGACTCCCCAAACATATGGAAGAAGGTACAGATCAGATGAGACTAAAATTGAGCTTTTTGGCCATCAAGGAATACGCTATGTCTGGCGCAAACCCAACACCTCTCATCACCCAGAGAACACCATCCCCACAATGAAGCATGGTGGTGGCAACATCATGCTGTGGGGATGTTTTTCATCAGCAGGGACTGGGAAACTGGTCAGAATTGAAGGAATGATGGATGGCGCTAAATACAGGGAAATTCTTGAGGGAAACATGTTTCAGTCTTCCAGAGATTTGAGACTGGGACGGAGGTTCACCTTCCAGCAGGACAATGACTCTAAGCATACTGCTAAAGCAACACTCAAGTGGTTTAAGGGGAAACATTTAAATGTCTTGGAATGGCCTAATTGCTGTACCTCAGCGGAACCCATCCAACTTGAAGGAGCTGGAGCAGTTTTGCCTAGAAGAATGGACAAAAATCCCAGTGCCATGCTTATAGAGACAAACCCCAAGAGACTTGTAGCTGTAATTGCTGCAAAAGGTGGCTCTACAAAGTACTGACTTTGGGGGGGGGTGAATAGTTATGCACGCTCAAGTTTTCTGTTTTTTTGTCTTATTTCTTGTTTGTTTCACGCTAAAAAATATTTTGCATCTTCAAAGTGGTGGGCATGTTGTGTAAATCAAATAATACAAACACCCCAAAAAATCCATTTTAATTCCAGGTTGTAAGCAACAAAACAGGAAAAATGCCAAGGGGGGTGAATGGGCGGCAGGTAGCTTAGTGGTTAAGAGCGTTGTGCCAGTAACCGAAAGGTCGCTGGTTCTAATCCCCGAGCCGACTAGGTGAAAAATCTGTCGATGTGCCCTTGAGCAAGGCACTTAACCCTAATTGCTCCTGTAAGTCGCTCTGGATAAGAGCGTCTGCTAAATGACCAATTATTTATTTATTTTATTTACTTTCGCAAGCCACTATGAGTCTTTCTGGGTAAGTCTCTAAGAGCTTTGCACACCTGGATTGTACAATATTTGCCCATAATTCTTTTAAAAAAGTCTTCAAGCTCTATCAAATTGGTTGTTGATCATTGCTAGACAACCATTTTCAAGTCTTGCCATAGTTTTTCAAGCAGATTTAAGTCAAAACTGGAACTCTGGTGGAAAGCAGACTGAAACAGGTTTTTCTCTATGATTTTGCCTCTGCTTAGTTCCATTTAGTTATTTTTTTTATCCTGAAAAACTCAAGTCCTTGACAATTACAGGCATACACATAACATGATGCAGCCACCACTACCACTATGCTTGAAAATATGGAGAGTGGTACTCAGTAATACGTTGTATTGGATTTGCCCCAAACATCACACTTTGTATTCCGGTCATAAAGTCATTTCTTGCAGTATTATTTTAGTGCCTTGTGGCAAACAGGATGCATGTTTTGAAAAAAAATAATCGGTACAGGCTTCCTTCTTTTCATTCTTTCAATTAGGTTTGTATTGTGGAGTAAATACAATGTTGTTGATCCATCCTCAGTTTTCTCCTATCACAGCCATTAAACTCTATAACGGTTTTAAAGTCACCATTGGCCTCATGGTGAAATCCCTGAGCGGTTTCCTTCCTCTCCGACAACTGAGTTAGGAAGGGCGCCTGTATCTTTGTAGTAACTGGGTGTATTGGTACACCATCCAAAGTGTATTTAATAACTTCACCATACTCAAAGGGATAGTCAATGTGTGCCCATCTACCAATAGGTGCCCTTTGCGAGGCATTGGAAAACCTCCCTGGTCTTTGTGGTTGAATCTGTGTTTGAAATTCACTGCTCGACTGAGGGACCTTAAAGATAATTGTATGTGTGGGGTATAGAGATGAGGTAGTCATAAAAAAAATAAAGTTAAACACTATTATTGCACACAGTGAGTCCATGCAACTTACTATGTGTCACGATGTCAGTGTATGCGGTAGACTGAAGTCAGGCGCAGGACACAGAACTCAATGAAAAAACGTATCTTTACTAATACACGTAAAGAAACAAGAAGCCTCCACGCAGGGAGGAATAAACCCGCTCACCAACGACATCAGCAAACAAACAACAAACACGCACAGAACACAATGGGAGCCACAGGGTTAAATAGGGGCGGAGTAATCACAAGATGGGCAACAGGTGTGAAACAATCTGACACAACAGGTAGAACATAGAAACATATAACATAGATCGGCAGCAGCTAGTACTCCTGTGACGACGAACGACGAAACCTGCCCGAGCAAGGAGGAGTGGCAGCCTCGGCAGAATCCGTGACAGTACCCCCCCCCCCCCCCCCGACGTGCGGCTCCAGCCGTGCGTCGACACCGGCCTCGGGGACGGCCAGGAGGGCACGGGGCGAGTGGGATGATTGCGGTGGTAATCCCTCAACATGGATGGATCGAGGATATCCCTCCTAGGAACCCAGCACCGTTCCTCCGGACCGTACCCCTCCCACTCCACGAGATACTGCAGGCCCCCCACCCAATATGGACTGAGCCGAGTACGCCGGTGCCCCCTCGATGTCCACCAGCTACCACCGGCCTGAGGAGAGACACTAATACATTTTACATTTTACATTTTAGTCATTTAGCAGACGCTCTTATCCAGAGCGACTTACATCAGCAATTAGGGTTAAGTGCCTTGCTTAAGGGCACATCGACAGATTTTTCACCTAGTCGGCTCGGGGATTAGAACCAGCGACCTTTCGGTTACTGGCACAACGCTCTTACCCACTAAGCTAAGCTACCTGCCGCCCATACGATAATTAGTAGGAAGTTGTAACCTATAACATACCTCGTTCAATCTCCTCAGGACTTTGAATGGCCCCACAAACCGCCGACCCAGTTTCCGGCAGGGCAGGCGAAGGGGCAGGTTTCGGGTCGAGAGCCAGACCCGGTCCCCCGGTGCATACACCGGGGCCTCACTGCGGTGGCGGTCGGCGCTCGCCTTTTGCCGCCTGATGGCCCGCTGCAGACGTACATGGGCAGCGTTCCAGGTCTCCTGCGAGCGCCGAAACCACTCGTCCACCGCAGGAGCCTCGATCTGGCTCTGATGCCAAGGTGCCAGGACCGGCTGATAACCTAATACACATTGGAACGGAGACAGGTTAGTAGAGGAGTGGCGGATGGAGTTCTGGGCTATCTCTGCCCAGGGGAGGTAAACCGACCACTCCCCCCGCCGGTCCTGGCAATACGACCTCAGAAACCTACCCACCTCCTGGTTTACTCTCTCCACCTGCCCGTTACTCTCGGGGTGAAATCCTGAGGTCAGACTGACCGAGACTTCCAGACGTTCCATGAACGCCCTCCAAACCCTAGAGGTGAACTGGGAACCCCGATCAGACACATTACATTTACATTTACATTTTAGTCATTTAGCAGACGCTCTTATCCAGAGCGACTTACATGAGCAATTAGGGTTAAGTGCCTTGCTTAAGGGCACATCGACAGATTTTTCACCTAGTCGGCTCGGGGATTAGAACCAGCGACCTTTCGGTTACTGGCACAACGCTCTTACCCACTAAGCTACCTGCTGCCCTAGACACTATATCCTCAGGCACCCCGTAGTGCCGGAAAACGTGTGTAAATAGGGCCTCAGCTGTTTGTAGGGCCGTATGGAGACCGGGCAGCGGAATGAGGTGGCAGGACTTAGAAAACCGATCCACAACGACCAGGATCGTGGTGTTCCCTTGTGAGGGGGGAAGATCCGTCACGAAGTCCACCGATAGGTGGGACCATGGTCGTTGTGGAACGGGTAGAGGTTGCAATTTCCCTCTGGGCAGGTGTCTAGGAGCCTTACACTGGGCGCACACCGAGTGAAGGGTGAAAACAAAACGGGTGAGAAACATGGACCACCTTGCCTGGCGAGGGTTTAACCTCCTCGCTGCCCGGATGTACTCCAGATTGCGGTGGTCAGTCAAAATGAGAAAAGGGTGTTTAGCCCCCTCAAGCCAATGTCTCCACGCTTTCAGAGCTTCGACCACAGCCAACAGCTCCCGGTCCCCCACATCATAGTAGCGCTCCGCCGGGCTGAGCTTCTTCGAAAAGAAGGCACAGGGGCGGAGTTTAGGTGGCGTACCTGAGCGCTGAGACAGTACAGCGCCTATTCCAGCCTCGGACGCGTCCACCTCAACCGTGAAGGCTAAAGAGGGGTCCGGATGAGCCAGCACTGGAGCCGAGGTAAACAGGTTTTTCAGACGACTAAAAGCCCTGTCCGCCTCCGCTGACCACCGCAGACGCACCGGCCCCCCCTTCAGTAACGAGGTAATGGGAAATGCTACCTGACCAAAGTCCCGGATAAATCTCCGGTAGTAATTAGCAAAACCCAAAAATCGCTGCACCTCCTTTACCGTGGTTGGAGTCGCCCAATTACGCACGGCCGAAATGAGGTCACTCTCCATCCTCACCCCTGACGCGGACATATGGTACCCCAAGAAAGAGATGGACTCCTGGAAGAACAGGCATTTCTCTGCCTTAGCATACAGGTCATGCTCCAACAGTCTTCCAAGCACCTTACGCACCAGGGACACATGCTCGGCCCGTGTAGCGGAGTATATAACTGACTCCATCGTGGTGCGTGTTTCTGTCACGATGTCAGTGTATGCGGTAGACTGAAGTCAGGCGCAGGACACAGAACTTTACTAATACACGTAAAGAAACAAGAAGCCTCCACGCAGGGAGGAATAAACCCGCTCACCAACGACATCAGCGAACAAACAACAAACACACACAGAACACAATGGGAGCCACAGGGTTAAATAGGGGCGGAGTAATCACAAGATGGGCAACAGGTGTGAAACAATCTGACACAACAGGTAGAACATAGAAACATATAACATAGATCGGCAGCAGCTAGTACTCCGGTGACGACGAACAACGAACCCTGCCCGAGCAAGGAGGAGGGACAGCCTCGGCAGAATCCGTGACACTATGTGACTTGTTAAGCAGGTTACTTCTCCTGAACTTATTTAGGCTTGCCATATCAAAGGGGTTGAATACTTATTGAATCAAGACATTTCTGCTTTTTATTTTTAATGTATTTGTAAAAATGTCGAAAAACATAATTCCACTTTGACATTATGGGGTATTGTGTGTAGGCCAGTAAACATTTTGTAAATTCAGGCTGTAAAATGACAAAATGTGGAAAAAGTGAAGGTGTTTGAATACTTTCTGAAGGCACCTGATTGATTTGTTTGTATTATGAAGGCTGAATATATAATACATGCCTTTATGTTGCAGGCATATTGTAGTCATCATGATATTAACAAAAAATGTATTATATACAGTCGTGGTCAAAAGTTTTGAGAATGACACAATATTGGTCTTCACAAAGTTCGCTGCTTCAGTGTTATGAGATATTTTTGTCAGATGTTACTATGGTATACTGAAGTATAATTAGAAGCATTCCATAAGTGTCAAAAGCTTTTATTGACAATTACATTAAGTTTATGCAAAGAGTCAATATTTGCAGTGTTGACCCTTCTTTTTCAAGACCTCTGCAATCCGCCCTGGCATGCTGTCAATTAACTTCTGGGCCACATCCTGACTGATGGCAGCCCATTCTTGCATAATCAATGCTTGGAGTTTGTCAGAATTTGTGGGTTTTTGTTTGTCCACCCGCCTCTTGAGGATCGACCACAAGTTCTCAATGGATTATGGTCTGGGGAGTTTCCTGGCCATGGAACCAAAACGCAGATGTTTTTTTCCCCGAGCCACTTAGTTATCACTTTTGCCTTATGGCAAGGTGCTCCATCATGCTGGAAAAGGCATTGGTCGTCACCAAACTGTTCTTGGCTGGTTTGGTGAAGTTGCTCTCGGAGGATGTGTTGGTATCATTCTATATTCATGGCTGTGTTCTTAGGCAAAAATGTGAGTGAGCCCACTCCCTTGGCTGAGAAGCAACCCCACACATTAATGGTCTCAAGATGCTTTACTGTTGGCATGACACAGGACTGATGGTAGCGCTCCCCTTTTCTTCTCCGGACAAGGTGTTTTCCGGATGCCCCAAACAATCATAAAGGGGATTCATCAGAGAAAATGACTTTACCCCAGTCCTCAGCAGTCCAATCCCTGTACCTTTTGCAGAATATCAGTCTGTCCCTGATGTTTTTCCTGGAGAGAAGTGGCTTCTTTGCTGCCCTTCTTGACACCAGGCCATCCTCCAAAAGTATTTGCCTCACTGTGTGTGCAGATGCACTCGCACCTGCCTGCTGCCGTTCCTGAGCAAGCTCTGCACTGGTGGTGCCCGGATCCCACAGCTGAATCAACTTTAGGAGACGGTCCTGGCGCTTGCTGGACTTTCTTGGGCGCCCTGACGCCTTCTTCACAACAATTCAACCTCTCTCCTTGAAGTTCTTGATGATCCGATAAATGGTTGATTTAGGTGCAATCTTACTAGCAGCAATATCCTTGCCTGTGAAGCCCTTTTTGTGCAAAGCAATGATGACGGCATGTGTTTCCTTGCAGGTAACCATGGTTAACAGAGGAAGAACAATGATTTCAAGCACCACCCTCCTTTTAAAGCTTCCAGTCTGTTATTCTAACTCAATTACCAAGACAGAGTGATCTCCAGCCTTGTCCTCGTCAACACTCACACCTGTGTTAACGAGAGAATAACTGACATGATGGCAGCTGGTCCTTTTGTGGCAGGGTTGAAATGCAGTGGAATTTTTATTTGGGATTAAGTTCATTTTCATGGCAAAGAGGGACTTTGCAATTAATTGCAATTCATCTGATCACTCTTTATGACATTCTGGAGTATATGCAAATTGCCATCATCAAAACTGAGGCAGCAGTCTTTGTGAAAATTAGTATTTGTGTCATTCTCAAAACTTTTGACCACGACTGTACACTACATGACCAAAGGTACACTACCGTTCAAAAGTTTGGGGTCACTTAGAAATGTTCTTTTTTTTCGAAAGAAAAGCAAATTTTTTGTCCATTAAAATAACATCAAATTGATCAGAAATATAGTGTACAGAGGCCCATTATCAGCAACCATCAGTCCTGTGTTCCAATGGCACGTTGTGTTTGCTAATCTAAGTTTATCATTTTAAAATGCTAATTGATCATTAGAAAACCCTTTTACAATTATGTTAGCACAGCTGAAAACTGTTGTGCTGATTAAAGAAGCCTTCTTGAGAGTAGTTGAGTATCTGGAGCATCAGCAATTGTGGGTCTGTTTCTCAAACTAGACACTAATGTATTTGTCCTCTTGCTCAGTTGTGCACCAGGGCTTCCCACTCTGGTTAGAGCCAGTTTGCGCTGTTCTGTGAAGGGAGTAGTACACAGCGGTGTACGAGATCTTCAGTTTCTTGGCAATTTCTCGCATGGAATAGCCTTAATTTCTCAGAACAAGAATAGACTGATGAGTTTCAGAAGAAAGTTATTTGTTTCTGGCCATTTTGAGCCTGTAATCGAACCCACAATTGCTGATGCTCCAGATACTCAAGTCTCAAGAAGGCCAGTTTTCAGCTGTGCTAGCATAATTGCAAAAGGGTTTTCTAGTGATCAATTAGTCTTTTAAAATGATAAACTTAGATTAGCAAATACAACGTGCTATTGGAACACAGGACTGATGGTTGCTGATAATGGGCCTCTGTACGCATATGTATTCCATACAAAATCAGCTGTTTCCAGCTACAATAGCCATTTACAACATTAACGATGTCTACACTGTATTTCTGATTAACAAAATTGCTTTTCTTTCGAAAACAAGGACATTTCTAAGTGACCCCAAACTTTTGAATGGTAGTGTATGTGGACACCTGCTCGTCGAACATCTTATTCCAAAATGATGGGCATTAATATGGAGTTCGTCCCCCCTTTGCTACTATAACAGCCTCCACTCTTCTGGGAAGGCTTTCCACTAGATGTTGGAACATTACTGTGGGGACTTGCTTTCATTTAGCCACAATATCATTAGTGAGGTCGGGCACTGGTGTTGGGCGATTAGGCCTGGCTCGCAGTCGGCGTCCCAATTCATCCCAAAGGTGTTCGATAGGGTTGAGGTCAAGGCTCTGTGCAGGCCAGTCAAGTTCTTCCACACCGATCTCGACAAACCATTGTATACTGTAGCATTAAGATTTCCCTACACTGGAACTAAGGGGCCTAGCCCGAACCATGAAAAACAGCCCCAGACCATTATTCTTCCTCCACCAAACTTTACAGTTGGCACTATGCATTCGAGCAGGAAGCGTTCTCCTGGCATCCGCCAAACCCAGATTCGTCCGTCGGACTGTCAGATGGTGAAGCATGATTAATCACTCCAGAGAACGCGTTTCCACTGCTCCAGAGTCCAATGGCGTCGAGCATTGCTCGGCCATGGAAACCCATTTCATGAAGCTCCCGACAAACTGTTCTTGTGCTGACGTTGCTTCCAGAGGCAGTTTGGAACTCGGTAGTGAGTGTGACCGCGGACAGACGATTTGTACGCTCTTCAGCACTCGGCGGGCCCGTTCTGTGAGCTTTTGTGGCCTACCACTTCGCGGCTGAGCCGTTGTTGCTTCTAGATGTTTCCACTTCACAATAACAGCACTTACAGTTGACCGGGGCAGCTCTAGCGGGGCAGAAATTTGATGAACTGACTTGATGGAAAGGTGGCATCCTATGACGGTGCCACGTTGAAAGTCACTGAGCTCTTCAGTAAGGCCATTCTACTGCCAATGTCTATGGAGATTGCATGGCTGTGTGCTTGATTTTATACACCTATCAGCAACTGTTGTGGCTGAAATAGCTGAATCCACTAATGTACCTTTGTTTGAATGAATGAATGAACGCACAAATAAATGGACGAACAAATTAATTAACTTTAATAATTCAACTGGTGGTAGAGCCAGTCAGAGAGGTGAAAGTGACATCACTGACCTTTGTTTGTTTGTTTACTGTAGGGTTTTGGTAAACAAGTGGATGTGTCATACATTGGCAAGCATTACAACATGAGCAAATGCAAAGTGGACAACCAGTTCTACAGTGTGGAAGTAGGAGATTCCACCTTCACAGTTCTCAAACGCTACCAGAATCTAAAACCCATCGGTTCTGGAGCTCAGGGAATCGTCTGGTGAGTACTGGAATCCTCATTTTACACTCTTTGTAGTGTAGTGAATGAAAATGTACATTATAGAGGACAAATAAATTCATAACTTAATATTTGGTTGCTGTATAATGTGCTAGTAGATAGAGTTGTGTGGCTGGATGTTCGTTGCATTATGGTCTTTGCAAAGATTTATACTGTGTATCACGGTGACACATGTATTTGTATATGTATGTACAGTATGTGTGAGATAAAAACCATGAGTTTGATTAATGAAGAGTTATAGAAGAATACCAAATGGATGATTAAAGCTGCAAGCAGCAATGCTGGGGTTCAAGCTGTGGGCCCACTGTGCCACCATCAGGACAAATTGGGCACATCTCCCTAGGATGAGCTACTTCTGTAATTCTTACCATGCTTGCCAAATAGCAGAACTCAACATCAAAAAGATCATGCAATATGCCTTTGATATATTTTGGACGATTTGTAATGATGTTGACTACTTTAAGCGTCTTCTTCTCCAGAACCGCTGGACTGTTTAGCACCAGATTTGGTACATAGCATCTATGTACCCATGTATTTAAATGCACAATTTTCCAGGACTCAAGCTAAAACAATATGGCCGCTATGAGCCAATGAGCTTGCATGATTGTTTTTTCCTGTCCAACAGAGCCACCATGCGGCCAAACTGAACCGTAGTGGTCCTCTGTAGCTCAATTGGTAGAGCATGGCGCTTGTAACACCAGGGTAGTGGGTTCGATCCCCGGGACCACCCATACGTAAAAGTTTATGCGCACATGACTGTAAGTCGCTTTGGATAAAAGCATCTGCTAAATGGCATATTATTTATTATATACTTTACAGGTTAGCTAGACTCATATCCCTGAGCATGTGGGCCAAATTCCATCACTGAGTCAAACGGATCAAGAGATATAAACGTGCCCATAATAGCCCCACTGTGTTTATCTGAATGTGCTCGCATATGTTGAGTCTTGACAGTGTTTGGAACATGTGTAGCTCAGTTGGTAGAGCATGGCGCTTGCAACGCCAGGGTTGTGGGTTCGTTTCTCACGGGGGGCCAGTATGAAAATGTATGCACTCACTAACTGTAAGTCGCTCTGGATAAGAGCGTCTGCTAAATGACTAAAATGTAAATGTAAAATGTGTATCAAGTTTTGTTACAATACGAATATCTGTGTTTGACTTATATGCATTTATGTGCCAGGTCACGCCCATCTGAATGTTTAGTGGTCAGTTGTTTGAGATGCTAGCCTGGAAAATGTTGTGTTGTGAGAACTTGGTACAAAGTTCCATGTATCAAGTTTCGTGCAGATCGGTCATTCGGTGCCAGAGTAGTAGCATTTGAAGTGTTTTAAATAACATTTTAAATGGTAGAAAATTGATCATGGCAGACTTTATGGGTCACCAGCTTCGCTGCTTAACCCCTAATTAGCCGAAAAATAACCCGTTTGGGCATGATGTACACGTGTTTGTTTTTAGTTGACTGTGTTTTGTGTATATTGTGTATATTTATATTTGTCTGTGCAATATGCGTTTAATTTGTTTTATATTGTATTTGATTCTTTATGTGTTTTATAAAATTGTATATGCAGGGCTCCCTCATAAAAAAGAGGTACTGGTCTCAATGGTGACTCCCTGATTAAATAAAGGTAAATACTTCATAGGCACTCTGATGAATTCTAAAGCTCACTAGGAACTAGGAAGTCAGCTAATACACAATATAATTCACCTCACGACAGCTCTGTTAGAGGCTAAGAAACAATAGCCAATACTTCATTTGCTCTTCATTGGAAAAATAGTTTTCCGTTTTGACACTTTGTCAATGTCATTCTTCCCTGGTCTGTCTGGCCGCTGGAATCAGGGATGAGAGGGGATCTGGGCTTCTTTTAAAGTCTGCCTAGCCTTGTGCCTCAGCTGGGGTGACACTGGACATAACCTGCTCTCTCCCGTGCCCTCCTTTCCAAGGTGATTGTGTACATTTGAAAAGAGCTGGGACTGCCAATGTGAGGGTTGGGCGAGTTGGAGTTCTAAAATTACTAGAGCGGAATCCGAATCCCTATGACTTGGATGGGGAATCACATTCTAGGAATTCTATTGCTATGGATGGTACAGAGACAGAGAGGGCCAATCTAATTTGTCTGGTTCTTTTACAGAGTCACATCACATGGTTTCACATGACAACAGTATTAACTCTGCAAAAACACATAACTACCTACTATACAAAAAAATATATAGGCTGAAGTACTACAGTACAGCCTTGGGATTTTTGCATACTGTTGTCCTGTCTCCAGTCAGACTGCAAATAACAGAAATAAATCCATATCCTGAAATCAACATTACTATGCAGATTCAGGAGACGTTCCCCTGTATAACAAGACAATGTTGTGACCACGAGAGAGGGAGACATGGGCATGTATTCAAAGAGCATCTCAGAGTAGGAGTGCTGATCTAGGATCAGGTTCTCCCTGTCTATATCATCTTATTTATTATGTTCTAAAAGGCAAAACTGATTTTAGATCAGCACTCCTACTCTGAGACTCTTTGTGAATATGGCCCCTTGTTATACAGGGGAACGTCTCCTGAATCTTATTATACAGTATAAGAGTTTGCACTACGGTGTGGTTAAGACTATCCATGGTTGTAATCTTCCCCAGTCATTCAGATCTGTGTATTCCTTCCCTTTATGACCCACAGCCTGGTCAGAGAGCTTTCAGACAGAGATAGACTGTCACGCCCTGGCTCTGGGGACTCTTAAATGTTGAGCCAGGGTGTGTAGTGTGTATGTTTTGTTTTCTATGTGTTTCTTTCTAGATCGTTTATTTCTATGTTGGCCAGGGTGGTTCCCAATCAGAGACAGCTGTGGCTCGTTGTCTCTGATTGGGAACCATACTTAGGCAGCCTGTTTTGCACTTGTCATTTGTGGGATCTTGTTCCGGAGAGGTTTGTGTTTGTTAACCTTAGGACTTCACGTATCGTTTTGTTGTTCGTGTTTGAAGTACTCATTAAAAGATGTACGCATATTACGCTGCGCCTTGGTCTGCTTCATACGACGATCGTGACATAGACACCATCTTAGGACAGATGCATTAGCAGGTTGAGCTAGTGGTGATGATGTCACCCCATCCCTTACATCACATGGCTCTCAGAGTGACAGTGGCTTTCTAAGGTCCTTATTGGCTCCAAGCTTTCCATTAACATTATGCTTCTGTTTCCATGGCCACACCATCCATCCTGCACAGTTTATAGAAAGCTACAGTATACCTCCCAAGTGCTAACGTTACTATTTGACTTCATATTCACCACAAGGTTTCTAGCAATTGTTTTGAATGTCAATATAGAAATGAGGATAAATTAAAGAGATCTTAGAAAACTAGTAAATAGATTATTCCAAGATATAGTACAGAATATTCTCATTCAGTGAATTGTGTATTGCTGTTAGTTCATATGACGAACACACTGTAATTTCTGTTAGGTAGATCATATGATGAACACTAACGCTGTCAGATACATCTATTATTCCTCTGGAGGCCTGGTGCCAGAATAGTAATGTAACACTCTGGTTGATTGGAAATGAATTAGCTTTTGCTTCTGCTGTGGTGGGATTCTGTTGAGTCAGCATAGTATAATAACCTACACACACACACACACACACACACATGGAGTGACATTCAGTTGACACAAAGAAGCCCTCCTTAGAAATAGCTTCCTGTGACGAATGTTCCTTTGATCCCAGGGGAACGGTGACGGTACAGTAGGTCATTAAAGTTTCATTCTCTCTGGCTTTAAATAACCACAGTTGCGCCTTTACTCGGGAGAGGAGGACAGGTGTAGGGGTTTTTGTCAACACAACAGTTGTTAGGGTAACAGTTTTTTAAATCGTTTTGGTGCGATTTTCACCAGTATGTGGTACATTTTCATAACTCTTAGTGTAAAACTCAAAACAGATCATCAAAAAGACATTTGTTGCAAAACTCTAAGCACATTTTTAATTGACTAAGTACAACACACACAATTATACAGTACATTTTTCACCAAACTAAATCAGTGTTTCATTGCAATACATGTTCATATAAAGTAATTGCCTTTCACAATGCAATGCTCACAAAACTTTTAATATGATTCTCTTCACATTTGTTAAAATACATTTTACTATTACTTAATCTGACAGCTCTTAATTGATCATCGCTAAACCGTTTGGTAAACCTATAGATTGTAAACTGGTTTGTCTACTACAGATTCTGAGAACTACATAATGAAAATGAATGTCTATAAATTAGAAAGATATAAAGTATGATATACACTGAGTGTACAAGACATTAGGAACACCTTCCTAATATTGAGTTGCACCCTCTTTTGCCCTCAGAACAGCCTCAATTCGTCGGGGCATGGAAGGTGTCGAAAGCGTTCCACAGGAATGCTGGACCATGTTGACTCCAATGTTTCCCACAGTTGTGTCAAGTTTGCTGGCTGTCCTTCGGGTGGTGGGACATTCTTGATCAATTTAGATTTTTAGGCTTGATACAAACGGGAAACTGTTGAGAGTGAAAAAACCAGCAACGTTGCAGTTCTTGACACACTTTAACTGGTGCGCCTGGCACCTACTACCATACCCCATTCAAAGGCACTTAAATATTTTGTCTTGCCCATTCACCCTCTGAATGGCACACATACACAATCCATGTCTCAAGGCTTAAAACTCCTTCTTTAACCTGTCTCCTCCCCTTCATCTACACTGATTGAAGTGGATTTAACACGTGACATAAATAAGGAATCATAGCTTTCACCTGGATTCACCTGGTCAGTCTATGTCATGGAAAGAGCAGGTGTTCTTAATGTTTTGTATACTCTAATGTACTATTATGATTTTACTTTACAGTAAATTTAAACTGATATTGACAAGATCAGAGATGTACTGTATGTAACAAATGCATCCCCTGTACAGTAAACATGTATCCAAAATGAAGTTGCTGGCGTGGGGTTCACACTGCTTTACTAAAATTGCTTTGGCCAATACAGTACTTTAATACCGTAATACAGTATATGCCATTTACGTAGCAGACACTTTTATCCAAAGTGACAACAGTGAGTCCGCACATTTTTGTATGTGACCCCAGTGGGAATCGAAGCCACAACTCTGGTGTTGCAAGTGCCATACGATCTGAGTCACGTACAGGACCACTACAATACATAAGTACAATACAATACTGTAAAATACAATACATGACGGTTACAATACAGGTGAAAGATGTATCATTGCCATACCCGTGAGAGTACTACCCTCATTCAGGCCATGGATGAGACATGCAATGTCATCATTCCAGACCTATGTCAGGCTTGGATTCACCATGCAAAAAAGGTTTTTCCTCAGGTGCATGAACAATGGGGACATTTACTGCGATGTCGATGAGAACCTATGACCAAATGCTCAAGACAGGCTTGATGCAAACTAGCGCCTTCTAAATATTATGTTACTTTCATTTAATTTAATTTAAGTACAGTACACCTATAGAATGTTGTAATTATATCTAAACAATACATATATTTTTTGCATCAATGATTATGAAAGATGTCTTCAATGATCACACCTTTCATCACACATGGGATAGAAATTATGGTAATGTTCAGTCAATTTGAATGAGTAGCCTAATGTCAAAACAGTGTTATGTACTGTAATGTACAGTACTGTAGCATATCACATTAACATTTTTGCTATTGGATTAACTGGTTGTTAAAATAACTGAATTGAAAAGATACCATTATGTTGTGTTTTGTTGATTAAATCAATGTTCTCATGATATTTAACAGTAAACTTATATTTTTATTCAATGGTTGTGTGGTGAAAGATGTCTTCAAACAAAATGAATGCACAATAAAATGTTTTGAATATGAGAAATACCTTATTTACATAAGTATTCAGACCCTTTGCTATGAGACACGAAATTGAGGTCAGGTGCATCCTTTTTCCATTGATCATCCTTGAGATGTTTCTACAACTTGATTGGAGTTCACCTGTGGTAAATTCAATTGATTGGACATGATTTGGAAAGGCACACACCCGTCTATATAAAGTCCAACAGTTGACAGTGCATTTCAGAGCAAAAACCAAGCCATGAGATTGAAGGAATTGTCCGTAGGGCTCCGAGACAGGATTGTGTCGAGGCACAGATCTGGGGAAGGGTACCAAAACAAGATCCCCAAGAATACAGTAGCCTCCATCATTCTTAAATGGAAGAAGTTTGGAACCACCAAGACTCTTCCTAGAGCTGGCCGCCCGGGCAAACTGAGCAATCGGGGGAGAAGGGCCTTGGTCAGGGAGGTGACTAATAACCTGATTGTCACTCTGACAGAGCTCTAGAGTTCCTCTGTGGAGATGGCAGAACATTCCAGAATGACAACCATCACTGCAGCACTCCACCAATAAGGCCTTTGTGGTAGAGTGGCCAGACGGAAGCCACTCCTCAGTAAAATGCACATGACAGACCACTTGGAGTTTGCCAAAAGGCACCTAAAGACTCTCAGACCATGAGAAACAAGATTCTCTGGTCTGATGAAACCAAGATTGAACTCTTTGGCCTGAATGCCAAGCATCATGTCTGGAGGAAAACTGGCACCATCCCTACGGTGAAGCATGGTGGTTGCAGCATCATGCTGTGGGGATGTTTTTCAGCAGGGACTGGGAGACTAGTCAGGATCGAGGCAAAGTTCACCGTCCAACAGGACAACGACCCTAAGCACACAGCCAAGACAACGCATGAGTGGCTTCGGGACAAGTCTCTGAATGTCCTTGAGCAGCCCAGCCAGAGCCTGGACTTGAACCCGATCGAACATCTCTGGAGAGACCTGAAAATAGCTGTGCAGCAACGCTCCCCATCCAACCTGACAGAGCTTGAGAGGATCTGCAGATAAGAATGGGAGAATGGGAGAAGCTTGTAGTGTCATACCCAAGAAGACTCGAGGTTGTAATCACTGCCAAAGGTGCTTCAACAAAGTACTGTGTAAAGGGTCTGAATACTTATGTAAATGTTATTTCAGTTTCTTATTTTTAATACATTTGCAAAAATGTATAAAAAACTGTTTTTTCTTTGTCATTATGGGGAATTGTGTGTAGATTGATGACGAAACAATCTATTTAATCAATTTTAGAATAAGGCTGTAACCTAACAAAATGTGGAAAAAGTCAAGGGGTCTGAATACTTTCCGAAGGCACTGTACTTGTGAAAATAGCACCAAAGCTAATTGAAAAAAATAACAGTATTACAAAAAGCAGGTTATGATAAAGGTCAGGATATAGTAAGGCCTGGTAATATGATGGTAGTATCAGGAGCCTTGGGGTCAGGGGAACCATAACACTAGACTGATAGCTACAGTGAGGGAAAATAGTATTTGATCCCCTGCTGATTTTGTATGTTTGCCCACTGACAAAGAAATGATCAGTCTATAATAAATAATGGTAGGTTTATTTGAACAGTGAGAGACAGAATAACAACAACAAAATCCAGAAAAATGCATGTCAAAAATGTTATAAATTCATTTGCATTTTAATGAGGGAAATAAATATTTGACCCCCTCTCAATCAGAAAGATTTCTGGCTCCCAGGTGTCTTTTATACAGGTAATGAGCTGAGATTAGGAGCACACTCTTAAAGGGAGTGCTCCTAATTTCAGCTTGTTACCTGTATAAAAGACACCTGTCCACAGAAGCAATCAATCAATAAGATTCCAAACTCTCCACCATGGCCAAGAGCAAAGAGCTCTCCAAGGATGTCAGGGACAAGATTGTAGACCTACACAAGGCTGGAATGGGCTATAAGACTATCGCCAAGCAGCTTGGTGAGAAGGTGACAACAGTTTGTGTGATTATTCGCAAATGGAAGAAACAAAAGACCTGTCAATCTCCCTCGGCCTGGGGCTCCATGCAAGATCTCACCTCGTGGAGTTGCAATGATCATGAGAACGGTGAGGAATCAGCCCAGAGCTACACGGGAGGATCTTGTCAATGATCTCAAGGCAGCTGGGACCATAGTCACCAAGAAAACAATTGGTAACACACTACGCCGTGAAGGACTGAAATCCTGCAGCGCCCGCAAGGTCCCCCTGCTCAAGAAAGCACATATACAGGCCCGTCTGAACTTTGCCAATGAACATCTGAATGATTCAGAGGAGAACTGGGTGAAAGTGTTGTTGTCAGATGAGACCAAAATGGAGCTCTTTGGCATCAACTCAACTCGCCGTGTTTGGAGGAGGAGGAATGCTGCCTATGACCCCAAGAACACCATCCCCACCGTCAAACATGGAGGTGGAAACATTATGCTTTGGGGGTGTTTTTCTGCTAAGGGGACAGGACAACTTCACCACATCAAAGGGACGATGGATGGGGCCATGTACCGTCAAATCTTGGGTGAGAACCTCCTTCCCTCAGCCAGGGCATTGAAAATGGGTCGTGGATGGGTATTCCAGCATGACAATGACCCAAAACACACGGCCAAGGCAACAGAGGAGTGTCTCAAGAAGAAACACATTAAGGTCCTGGAGTGGCCTAGCCAGTCTCCAGACCTTAATCCCATAGAAAATCTGTGGAGGGAGCTGAAGGTTCGAGTTGCCAAACGTCAGCCTCGAAACCTTAATGACTTGGAGAAGATCTGCAAAGAGGAGTGGGACAAAATCCCTCCTGAGATGTGTGCAAACCTGGTGGCCAACTACAAGAAACGTCTGACCTCTGTGATTGCCAACTAAAAGGTTACCGACTGGTTACTAATTATTGGATGTTGTTAAAATGTGTGTGTGTATTGATTGCTAAATGGGAGTTGTAGCATCTTTCTTATGAAAACAATAGTCAGTCTACCCACACAGACAGTCTGTGTGTCCATCATGCTTCTGACCTATTCTCAAGGGTCATCTCATGGAGGCTTGTGGTTAAATCCCTCATAATCCTGAAATAGTGTTCAACATAGGTTGTTAAATTGCTGCTGTCTTTTTCAAGTGACCAGATGACATATGACTGATTATGAGATGTATTCATAATCATTATGAAACATAATCATGTGTGAACTACCTTTAGTAGTGGTTTCTTTGCAGCAATTTGACCATGAAGGCATGATTCACACAGTCCCCTCTGAACAGTTGATGTTGAGATGTGTCTGTGACTTGAACTCTGTGAAGCATTTATTTGGGCTGCAATTTCTGAGGCTGGTAACTCTAATGAACTTATCCTCTGCAGCAGAGGTAAATCTGTGTCTTCCATTCCTGTGGCGGTCCTCATGACAGCCCGTTTCATCATAGTGCTTGATGGTTTGCGCGGTTGCACATGAAGAAACTTAAAACGTTTTTGAAACTTTCCGTATTGACTGACCTTCATGTCTTAAAGTAATGATGGACTGTCGTTTCTCTTTGCTTATTTGAGCTGGTCTTGCCATAATATGGACTCGGTCTTTTACCAAATAGGGCTATCTTATGTATACCACCCCTACCTTGTCACAACACAACTGATTGGCTCAAATGCATTAAGAAGGAAAGAAATTCCACAAATTAACTTTTAACAAGGCACAACTGTTCTTGACATCATTTGGACTTGGTCTTTTACCAAATAGGGCTATCTACTGTGTACCTCCCTACCTTGTCACAACAAAACTGATTGGCTCAAATGCAATAATTCCACAAATTAACTTTTAAGAAGGAACACCTGTTAATTGAAATGCATTCCAGGTGACTACCTCATGAAGCTGGTTGAGAGAATGCCAAGACTGTGCAAAGCTGTCATCAAGGCAAAGGGTGGCTATTTGAAGAATCTCAAATATAAAATATATTTTGATTTGTTGAACACTTTTTTGGTTACTACATGATTCCATAAATGTAAATTTCATAGTTTTGATGTCTTCACAATTATTCTACAATGTACAAAATAGTAAAACATTAAGTGTGTATATATATATATATATATATATATATATACAGTGCCTTCTGAAATTATTCAGACCCCTTGACTTTTTCCACATTTTGTCAGATTACAGCCTTATTCTAAAATTCATTAAATTAAATGTCCTTCTGGAAGGTTCTCCCATCTCCACAGAGGAACTCTAGAGCTCTGTCAGAGTGACCATCGGGTTCTTGGTCACCTCCCTGACCAAGTCCCTTCTCCCCCGATTGCTCAGTTTGCCCAGGGGGAAGCTCTAGGAAGAGTCTTGGTGGTTCTAAACTTCTTATATTTAAGAATGATGGAGGCCACTGTGTTCTTGGGGACCTTCAATGCTGCAGAAATGTTTTGGTACCCTTCCCCAGATCTGTGCCTCGACACAATCATATCTCGGAGCTCTACGGACAATTCCTTCGACTTCATGGCTTGGTTTTTGTTCTGACATGCACTGTCAACTGTGGGACCTTATAGACAGTTGAAATCGGAAGGTTACATACACTTAGGTCGGAGTGATTAAAACTCGTTTTTCAACCACTCCACAAATTTCTTCTTAACAAACTATAGTTTTGGTAAGTCGGTTAGGACATCTACTTTGGTTAGGACATCTACTTTGTGCATGACACAAGTAATTCAACAATTAATCCAACAATTGTTTACAGACAGATTATTTCACTTATAATTCACTGTATCACAAATCCAGTGGGTCAGAAGTTTACATACACTAAGTTCACTGTGCCTTTAAACAGTTTTGGAAATTCCAGAAAATTATGTCATGGCTTTAGAAGCTTCTGATAGGCTAATTGACATAATTTTAGTCAATTGGAGGTGTACCTGTGGATGTATTTCAAGGCCTACCTTCAAACTCAGTGCCTCTTTGCTTGACATCATGGGAAAATCAAAAGAAATCAGCCAAGACCTCAGAAAAAAAATTGTAGACCTCCACAAGTCTGGTTCATCCTTGGGAGCAATTTCCAAACGCCTGAAGGTACCACGTTCATCTGTTCAAACAATAGTACGCAAATATAAACACCATGGGACCACGCAGATGTCATACCGCTCAGGAAGGATACGCGTTCTGTCTCGTAGAGATGAACGTACTTTGGTGCGAAAAGTGCAAATCAATCCCAGAACAACAGCAAAGGACCTTGTGAAGATGCTGGAGGAAACAGGTAAAAAAGTATCTATATCCACAGTAAAACAAGTCCTATATCGACATAACCTGAAAGGCTGCTCAGCAAGGAAGAAGCCACTGCTCCAAAACTGCCATAAAAAAGCCAGACTACAGTTTGCAACTGCACATGTGGACAAAGATCGTACTTTTTGGAGAAAAATCCTCTGGTCTGATGAAACAAAAATAGAACTGTTTGGCCATAATGACCATTGTTATGTTTGGAGGAAAAAGGGGGTCCTTGCAAGCCGAAGAACACCATCCCAACCGTGAAGCACGGGGGTGGCAGCATCATGCTGTGGGGGTGCTTTGCTGCAGAAGGGACTGGTGCACTTCACAAAATAGATGGCATCACGAGGAAGGACAATTATGTGGATATATTGAAGCAACATCTCAAGACATCAGTCACGAAGTTAATGCTTGGTCGCAAATGGGTCTTCCAAATGAACAATGACTCCAAGCGTACTTCCAAAGTTGTGGCAAAATGGCTTAAGGACAACAAAGTCAAGGTATTGGAGAGGCCATCACAAAGCCCTGACCTCAATCCTATAGAACATTTGTGGGCAGAACTTAAAAAGCATGTGCGAGCAAGGAGGCCTACAAACCTGACTCAGTTACACCAGCTTTGTCAGGAGGAATGGGCCAAAATTCACCCAAATTATTGTGGGAAGCTTGTGGAAGGCTTACCGAAACATTTGACCCAAGTTAAACAATTTAAAGTGCAGTCTCTGACTCACATCCTGTTTTCTCAAATAGAAACATAATGACTAGAATGGACAAAGCCCCCCATACCACAGTAAGTTGACTGGTACATCCCTGTGGTTCTAATTCAATGTTTTTGTCCTGTGTTCTCTGCAGCGCCGGGTACGATGCGGTCCTCGACAGAAACGTGGCCATCAAGAAGCTCAGCAGACCCTTTCAGAACCAGACCCATGCCAAGAGGGCATACAGGGAACTGGTGCTCATGAAATGTGTCAATCACAAAAACGTGAGATACAATGTCATGTCTCTATGGTTAAACAAATAACAAGATGATAGTCTAGCTGGTGTTTTGTGGTCTTCTATTGGCCCATTCTGTGGTGCTGATAGAGTGAGTCCCCTCCCCGTAAAGTGAGAGGAGTCTGTGATCAGAATGAATTCCTTTCCTGCCTGGGGCAATGAGAGTGAGTGAGTGAGTGAGTGAGTGAGTGAGTGAGTGAGTGAGTGAGTGAGTGAGTGAGTGAGAGAGAGAGATCCACTTTTCAATATGGCAATATGTTCACCCAGTTTTTTCTGTTATCTTTCTCTTTCAGATCATCAGTTTATTAAATGTTTTCACACCACAGAAATCACTAGAAGACTTCCAGGATGTGTAAGTACAGTAAACAACATTCAGAGAAAAAAATGAATAATTGTGAGATTATATTTACCTTATGGGGTGGCAGGTAGTTTAGTGGTTAAGAGCGTTGTGCCAGTAACCAAAAGGTCGCTGGTTCTAATCCCCGAGCCGACTAGGTGAAAAATCTGTCGATGTGCCCTTGAGCAAGGCACTTAACCCTAATTGCTCCTGTAAGTCGCTCTGGATAAGAGCGTCTGCTAAATGACTAAAAATAAAAAGACCATAAAACTGAAATATAACATTTACATAAGTATTCAGTACTTTGTTGAAGCGCCTTTGGCAGCGATTACAGCCTTGAGTCTTCTTGGGTATGACACTACAAGCTTGGCACACCTGTATTTGGGGACTTTCTCCCATTCTTCTCTGCAGATCCTCTCAAGCTCTGTCAGGTTGGATGGGGAGCGTTGCTGCACAGCTATTTTCAGGTCTCTCCAGAGATGTTCGATCTGGTTCAAGTCCGGGCTCTGGCTGGGCCACTCAAGGACATTCAGAGACTTGTCCCGAAGCCACTCCTGCGTTGTCTTGGCTGTGTGCTTAGGGTTGTTGTCCTGTTGGAAGGTGAACCTTCGCCTCAGTCTGAGGTCCTGAGCGCTCTGGAGCAGGTTTTCATCAAGGATTTCTCTGTACTTTGCTCCGTTCATCTTTGCCTCGATCCTGACTAGTCTCCCAGTTCCTGCCGCTGAAAAACATCCCCACAGCATGATGTTGCCACCACCATGCTTCACCGTAGGGATGGTGCCAGGTTTCCTTCAGACATGGCGCTTGGCATTCAGGCCAAAGAGTTCAATCTTGGTTTCATCAGACCAGAGAATCTTGTTTCTCATTGTCGGAGAGTCTTTAGGTGCCTTTTGGCAAACTCCAAGCAGGCTGTCATGTGCCTTTTACTGAGGAGTGGCTTCAGTCTGGCCACTCTACCATAAAGGCCTGATTGGTGGAATGCTGCAGAGATGGTTGTCCTTCTGGAAGGTTCTGGAACTCTAGAGCTCTGTCAGAGTGACCATCGGGTTCTTGATCACCTCCCTGACCAAGGCCCTTCTCCCCCGTTTGCTCAGTTTGCCCGGGCAGCCAGCTCTAGGAAGAGTCTTGGTGGTTCCAAACTTCTTCCATTTAAGAATGATGGAGGCCACTGCGTTCTTGGGAACCTTCAATGCAGCAGAAATGTTTTGGTACCCTTCCCCAGATCTGTGCCTCGGCACAATCCTGTCTCGGAGCTCTACTGACAATTCCTTCGACCTCACGGCTTGGTTTTTGCTCTAACATGCACTGTCAACTGTGGGACATTATATAGACGGGTGTGTGCCTTTCCAAATCATGTCCAATCAATTGAATTTACCACAGGTGGACTCCAATCAAGTTGTAGAAACATCTCAAGGATGATCAATGGAAACAGGATGCACCTGACCTCAATTTCGTGTCTCATAGCAAAGGGTCGGAATACTTATGAAAATAAGGTATTTCAGTTTTTTTTTATTTTATACATTTGCAAAAATAAATCTAAAAACCTGTTTTTCGCTTTGTCATTATGGGGTATCGTGAGTAGATTGCTGAGGATATATATATATATATATATATATTTTTTTAATACATTTTAGAATAAGGCTCTAATGTAACAAAATGTGGGAAAAGTAAAGGGGTCCAATGGCACTGTACCTTCAAGACTCTTGTTAAAGTATTCTCAGTGTGAGAAAATAATCACTGAAAGTGATGTCAGTGAAAGTGATAGTAGTGTAGTGTAATTTGAAAGCTCAGGCTCTGTGTCTTTGTACTGAATGATTAGTGAATTTGTAGATTGATGATACTGCAGTGAATGGAAGGAAGCATGCTTGTCTAAGGAAGTTTACCTTCAATACATTTCCATTCATCAGTGTGCAAGGAATGGTGTGTCAATTATTGGAGTTTATTGCAAAATAAACAACATATGTGCATGAAATTAAAATGTATTACAACATTTTTAAAAAGTATGGGCTTTTCTATGTACAGTAAAATCATTTTTAAATATGTACCTGTATGTACATTTTTTGGGTACAGAAAATGGGAAATACACTTTCCAATTCAGTCAATTTTGTGTGTCAGGGCATTAAGATAAGATGACAAGATGCTCAATATGGTAACGAGCACAATGACGGTCATTAATCAATGTAAAACATAGAGTATGTAGATTCCCATTGATGCTCTGCAGAGTGGTGTCCATTGTGTTGAGAATAGATGTAAAGGGGAAAGAGAGGAGGAATGATAGAAGAGATGTGGTGAAGTGGTAGGGAGGAGAGTGGGAATCATAAATTAGAGTAGGGCCTCTTGGGTTGAAGCATCTCTTCTCTTTTATTAGACCTCTGTTCCAGTAAAAATTATCATAAGAGTTATGCCGAAGTGTAGGTTTATTAGAACTTCTCCTAGTGTTACCCTGTCTCTCTCTGGTGTTCAAAGGGTTTTCAGAAGCAAAGATCACAGTGACATTCTGGAGATTATTTTACTACAGCCATATTTTCCATTGAACATGCTTTTTAGTCTAGGCTTAATCTGTGTCCATAAATCCAGTCCTCAGTGCATTACCAGTTGTGAAAACATACTATAACTGTATATATCACCTTCCCAGGTACCTGGTGATGGAGCTGATGGATGCCAACCTGTGCCAGGTGATTCAGATGGAGCTAGACCATGAGAGAATGTCCTACCTGCTCTACCAGATGCTGTGTGGCATCAAACACCTGCACTCCGCTGGAATCATACACAGGGTGAGAAGGCCTGTGTGTGTGTAGTAAACATAACACATGCTCAACATTGCACTGCTCATAACCCAGTGGGCAGCGCTGGGGGAAATTACGTCATTGCAACCGGTTTTGCCTGCTGTGAAATGCCATCTGTGGACATTTAGAATAAAAATACTGTAGTAGCTAGCATCACTTGTTACATTTTTACCTCAATAATCCTCATCTCTTTGATGTTGCTTTCCCTCTGAAGGACCTGAAACCTAGCAATATAGTGGTGAAGTCTGATTGTACGCTGAAGATCCTAGACTTTGGCCTGGCCAGGACTGCAGGTACCAGTTTCATGATGACCCCGTACGTAGTGACACGGTACTACAGAGCTCCAGAGGTCATCCTGGGGATGGGGTACAAAGAGAACGGTAAGACAGGTTCGAGAATGTGTTCTAGTGTTCTAGTGTTCTAACACTGTAACATGCTTCTGCTAGTGTGTGTTCTAATACTGTAACACACCTCTGCTGGATGTGTTCTAACATTGTAACACACACTTGCACTAAAATCCAGGGTTGGGGTCAATTAATACCCATAACGCACTGACACCTCTGGTGACACAGAACACAAGCATATCTTCTTCTTTGTCACCTTATCTATTACTGAAGTGTGTGCCTTGAACACCTCATTTTATCCACTGTGTTTCGAATCAGAGTACCCTTTTGAAAATGAGATAAAGTTACTTCCGGTAGCTAACTCTAGCCTTCACTGCATGGATGAGGAAAATGAATGCGTAAATAGACCTTTATAGCTCTGTACTCTTTGTGTATTTGACTGGTAACCTTGGTGATTACTGAATAGCTGTATGGTTCACAGCATACTACCCTGCATCCCACTGCTGGCTTGCCTCTGAAGCTATGCAGGGTTGGTCCTGGTCGATCCCTGGATGGGAGATCAGATTCTACTGGAAGTGGTGTTGGAGGGCCAGTAGGAGGCACTCTTTCCTCTGGTTTAAAAAAAATATGCCACAGGGCAGTGATTGGGGACATTACCCTGTGTAAGGTGCTGTCTTTCGGATGGGATGTTAAACGGGAGTCCTGACTCTGTGGTCACTAAAGATCCCATGGCACTTATCGTAAGAGTAAGGGTGTTAACCCTGGTGTCCTGGCTAATTTCCCAATCTGGCCCTCATACAATCATGGCCACCTAATCATCCCCAGCTTCCAATTAGCTTATTCATCCTCTCCCATGTAATTATTCCCCAGGTCGTTGCTGTAAATGAGAATGTGTTCTCAGTCAACTTACCTGGTTAAATATAAAAACTAGACTAGACATAGGCCTGTAGGCAGAGAGAGCAGGCCATGGATTTCCTGCCACCAGCAAAGCCCCTGGAGTCTCGGACTACTTCTCTTTATTAGTGGAATAGTCATTTGTCTGCATGCTACCTCTCTTCTCTCGCACTAATTATTTCTTAGTCTGAATAACCAACCGCCACATTCAAATTACTATCTGTTTTCTGTCAGCTCTCTATCGACAAGGGTTCTTTCTCAATTCCTCGTTCCTCAATTCCTCGCACCCTCTATCATATCCTCGCCTCATTCTCAAAACGCATCGGAGGAGAACTTGAAGGTCAGAGGGGAGGGACCTTGGACCTCTAATTCATTTTTGAGAAAGAAGAGAGGAGAAAGGATGCGAGGAATTGAGGAAAGAGGAACTGAGAAAGAGCCTACGTTTTCTTTTCTAATGCTAACCTCTGACTTATCTCTCACTCTCTGTCTCTGTACCTGCAGTGGATATATGGTCGGTGGGGTGCATTATGGGAGAAATGGTGCGTCACAAAATCCTGTTCCCTGGCCGTGACTGTATCCTTATTCAGATAATGTAAATAATGACCGTTGATCTCGTTCAAAGAATAAGGGCGCCATTTTCCCCTCGCAAAGACAGCTGCGAACACACAGTAACATTTTAAATAAACGGGAGCTCCGATAAAGGATGACCTCACATACATTTTTCAAATAAAGTTACATAAATTGTGCTGCAGATTATAATTTCACTCGTTCCGTATATATTTAAAATCTTACAATGTGTTAGCTTACAGGGAAGGTGTCTTTGTTGAAGGAAAATGTTTCCCCAAGAGTTATGCATGTCGTGTTTGCAATCATGTTTGGATTGTACACTACATGACCAAAAGTATGTGGACACCTGCTCGTCGAACATCTCATTCCAAAATCATGGACATTAATATGGAGTTGGTCCCCCCTTTGCTGCTATAACAGCCGCCACTCTTCTGGGAAGGCTTTCCACTAAATGTTGGAACATTGCTGCAGGAACTTGCTTCCATTCAGCCACGAGCATTACTGAGGTCGGCACTGATGTTGGGCGATAGGCCTGGCTCGCACTCGGTGTTCCAATTCATCCCAAAGGTGTTCAATGGGGTTGAGGTTAGGGCTCTGTGCAGGCCAGTCAATTTCGTCCTCACTGATCTCGACAAACCATTTCTGTATGGACTTCGCTTTGTGCACGGGGGCATTGTCATGCTGAAACAGGAAAGGGCCTTCCCCAAACTGTTGCCACAAAGTTGGAAGCACAGAATCGTCTAGAATGTCATTGTGTGCTGTAGCGTTAAGATGTCCCTTCACTGGAACTAAGGGGCCTAGCCCTAACCATGAAAAACAGCCCTAGACCATTATTCCTCCTCTACCAAACTTTACAGTTGGCACTATGCATTCGGGCAGGTAGCGTTCTCCTGGCATCAGCCAAACCCAGATTCGTCCGTCGGACTGCCAGATGAATCGTGATTCATCACTCCAGAGAACACGTTTCCACTGCTCCAGAGTCCAGTGGCGGCAAGCTTTACACCAGTTTGGAACTCGGTAGTGAGTGTTGCAACCGAGGACAGATTTTTACGTGTTATGCGCTTCAGCACTAGGCGGTCCCGTTCTGTGAGCTTGTGTGGCCTACCACTTCGCGGCTGAGCCGTTGTTGCTCCTAGACGTTTCCACTTCACAATAACAGCACTAACAGTTGACCGGGGCAGCTCTAGCAGGGCAGAAATTTGACTAACTGACTTGTTGGAAAGGTGGCATCCTTTTTTTTATTTTTTTATACGCATTCGCATTTCGAAAATGTACTGCATGTTCGATCCAAGTCTACTATCGCCGTTGATATGGCCTGTTAGTGACTTTGCCACGTGAAAGGTAAACAAAAGAACAGGCAAATAGCCTAGGCTACAAGTGGATTCAGCATCAAGGACAGCGATCGGAATTCCTGTGATTTGACAGTTACATCCAACAGACGAAAGTGGAAGATCCATGTTTTTAACAAAATTATAAAGGAAAAACAATAAGCATTCTATTGTAATAACTTGATGTGCCTAAACAGATTCCCTACAGTCACTGACACCTTTCATTCAATGGGCATAATGAGTCCAAGCATTTCACAGAAGCTGCATGGACAAAAATAATGTCCAATATAAAGAAAAAACTGGAATGTCTGTTGACTGTTTAGCTGCTCGAGATATTTTAATAAAATATTGATTATATGCTATTGATTAGGCTACTGTGGGCCTCCGCTGGCAAAATCGATGCCATAACCAATTAAGTTACAGCTAAGAACAGCTTTTGGTGAGTCTTAAATATCACCAGTAGCGCTGCTTGAAATTGGCACATTGGTGCACGTTTTTAAGGACACAACTAAAATATTTCCACCCCTCCCTCCTCGGCACAAGCGAGCTGATATAAGACAGGTAAATTACCAATCCTGGCGCCTGGCTTTTACAAGTCGAAATTGCCAAAGACTGTACGTTTGACACTTGCGCCACCTTAACACCAGCCGAAAATAGAGGCCTATGACTCTCAGACTCTCTGAAGGTGAATCAAATCAATACGTGGCCTGTGCTCCTCTGTTAGGTACAAGGGTTTCCCTGTAGCTCTATTTTCTCTAACCAATCTTGCTACTGTACTGGCTGGCTTCATAACATCTCTAACAGCTCAAATAATATATTTAATAATGATATATCACCATTTCAATAATTCACGCTAAATTCAGTAACCCCTTAAAAAATGTTTTGTATTTTCCTGTTTATATAAATTAATTACTTGAAGTATGTGATGACAAAGCCATGGATCCATCATGGAAATAGAATTACTAATTATATTTCTATGGGAATCCATCCTGTATTGAACCTCTATTTCGGGCACCCCTTTGGCGGAATGAGACCTCCCTCACTCTGAATATTTATGCTTTTCTTAATTGGAATATTTCTGCCGCCGCGTGCGTCTGCCTGGAGTGTGTTGTATACACTGTGGGGTCAGACACCGTACGCCATGCCCCCCAGGTTACATATCCCAGCATGGCAGGGATGGCCCCCTGGGGCTAATGGGAGAGCAACGTCCTGATAATTAGCATTCTAGCTTTGAGGGTGCCTGTGTGTGTCTATAAGGGTGTCTGCCAGGGCAAAACAAGGATATTTGGTGGCTCTTAGACAATCATTACTCCATAAGTATTAATTTATTCAGCAACAGTGAATTTTCCTGAGTTGAACACCTTCAGAAACCTGTATTCATGCTGAAATGCAGAATGCATTGTAAGGCCAATGTGTCATCATCCTAACATGATAGTCAATGCCAATCAAGACGCCAGCAGTGAAATCTGGAAGTTGCGAGAACCTACAGTCCTCTTCTGCATGATTTATGCACTAGAGTGGCTTTACTGTGCTTTAAGAAAAGCTCTGTAAGGGCAGTGTGGCGTTAATCACATACTCTTGCTAGATCAGTGGTCACCAACCTTTTCTGAGTCATGATCACTTTCGCAGTCAAAAAGCAAGCTGAGATCTACCGCTCAGAGTAAAAAAAAAAAATATGATTTCATTTTTTAACATTAACCTAAGCTCTGTAGGAATGAGGTTTGTGCAGTAGGCCTAATACATTATCACAGCATATTGGTTATAGGCCTGGCCTGACAATATTGTTATTCTCAGACAATATTATATTTCAAAAGTCAAGCTTTGATAACAAAATAGATCAGTTGGTGTAGAACTTGCGAGGCACAGCTGCGCATAAATTGAAATAATTAGCTATTTCTTTTTTACTGCATCTGATGGTCATGGTGCTTTCAAGACAACCGGGAACTCAAAAAATAATGAAAAGGTCAAATCATGACGTCAGTGATCTTCAGGTCGGAGCTTTAGAAAGATGCCAGAGTTTCCGACTTGGAATTCCGAGTTGGATGACCGGTCGAAAACAAAACTCCCAGTTCTCAGTTGTCTTGAACGCACTGAAGGCGGATGTCGGAGATCTCCCAGTTCCCAGTTGTTTTGAACACATTTGACACGGCATTAGTCTCAGCGAAGGGAGGGAGAGAGCAGCAGAGGGTCCGCCTCTCACGGTCCCTGCTCTCTCATTCCTTTCCTCTGGTGAGACTGACCAGAGAGAGTGGACACCGTCTTCCACCTGATGGAGAAACTTGAGTTGCACCGCATCTGCATCTGCCTCATGCACAAATTCATGTTGTTCCTATGACCAGAGAAAGTGAAATATTCCTCAATATTATAATAGACAAGACGAGCTGCTAATAATAAAAATGCAGGGCTAACGATACACTTGGCTACTCATTCAATGCAGCGCGAGCGGAAGTAGGGAGAAGTGCATTTTATGTTTTGTAATAGTGTTGAATAAAAACAGTGTTCACAGTGCTTAATAAAAACTTAAACGTGAACTCACTCATAAAAACAGCAGTTCTTTGCTGTATTCTTTGACATTCTCTCTCTGGTCATGGTTTTAAAAGTTATGAAATCTCAGGTAGGCTTGTATCAAACTTTGCTGTGGGTAGGGTCTTGGAAGCTGTAGGTACGGTGATTTGAGCTATTGGATTGGCCAGCGCAGTAGGCACACTTGATTTAGCCACAGATCTCCTGGTCCACCGGGTAGGCGGAGTTTGTCTTTTAAGACAAATTAAATGGTCCAAAATGTGAACACTTTGCCTACCCAGTTCGCATGGCTTCTGAATCAGGTGCACCTATTGCCCACAGCGCAACACAAATATATATATATATTTTTTCACAAGCCTTTATCGTTGGCGTTTCTACAGAAATTTGGCGATCGACTAGGAATGCCTTGATCGTGATCGACCGGTTGGTGACCACTGTGCTAGATAATAACTGACGAAGACAGCAGTGTCTTAAGTTTAACAGCCATTGCTGTGATATTGATGCGCACAACAATACACAAAACATAACATGTTTACAATTACATGACAGACAGGACTCACAAAGACGTGGCATTTTTTTGTATGTCTGCGTGCAGTGTGTGGTTGATGGAGTTTGTGTTACATGTGTCATATATGTATCTGCATGTCATGTATGCTGGGTGACTGGTATGGGACTGTGTCTGGCTGCAGTGGACATGTGGTCTGTGGGCTGCATCTTTGGAGAGGTGATAAGAGGGACAGTGCTGTTCCCAGGCACCGACCGTATCCTTGCCTCCTTGCCTCCTTCTGGTGCTGTCATCAACACTATACTGTACACTGCTAGAAGAACCAAATACTGTATAGGGTTAAATGGCTAGCGTCATATATGGCCCTTAAAACAGTTTTATATAGAACATTTGGAGAGGTATCCTTGCCTCCTTCTGTAGACTGTAACTAGTATCAATACATTGACACATTGGCTGTGCTACTAGTTCACCACAGCTAACTAGCTAGTGATTTCACATCGGCTACACGTACATCATTCTGGCCTTCTTCCATCCTTTACAATATATCAGGACTGTCATCGAGATGAGCAGTTTGAACACCATCATAAAAGCTGAACATTTTGAAAATAGCCTAAATTCATGATGAGGGATACTCATCTGTATAAAAAGCAAATGCTTTCTTTTGAAACACAAATTAACATATTTATCTATATGGAAATGTTTTAATTCCAGCTATTTAAAAAAAATCTAATTAGACAGCTAAACATCCATGTAGAATAATTTGAAGGAATGAAAGGCTCCTCTCACTGCATTGTGTAGATTGGACTCCTTTTCATGCATTGTGTAGATGTGATTCCCACAGTGTGATGTAGACAAAGAGGAAATGAAAACGGCGTTCCAGCAGGATGAGGTCATGTGTTTCTGGATGTCCTGGCTGGCTGGCACCCTCTTTGAACTGGCACCCCCCTGCGGAAGATGAAGAGATAAAAGACACAGACCCCCTCAGCCTGGTCACACACAAACACACACACCATCCTTTCCCCCTCTGTTCCTATCCCAAAATAGTGCTGATCATTCAAATCAAGTTTCAAGTTTATTTGCCATTTGTAATAAATTAAATGGAAATCGAGCTCTCCCAATAAAAACAGCATTAAAAACTGCAATCTAACACAAAATCACACCAATTGGCATCTGGAACTTTGTACAATACCAGTACAATAATATCCATATTCATAAAGCATTGGTTATACATTTGAGAGAACTAGGAACTGTTTCAATCTGCTATCTGCTAGTTTGAAAACCCACATTAAACACAAATGTAGTTACAACTAATTTAACCCAGCACTAGGGAACAGTTTAAATCTATTAAAGGGCTAGGAAACCAAGGAGGAAATATTCCCATCAGTGATGTGTTGGCTCCGCTCACTAGCACCGTGACTATGTCCCGAATGGCACCCTATTCCCTATATAGGGGACCTGGTCAAAAGTAGTGCACTATATAGGGAATAGGGTGCAATTTGGGGGCGGGGGGGTCTCTGACCAATAGTACATTCAGACAGGACTCTCTATACATTGTTCTGACACGTACATCTGGAGAGTCTTGCGTCAGTATAGAAGGTACTATACTAGTGTTTATTGTCGACAATGTAAGTATTTTATTATCTATTTAATTTGTTTATTTGTCAGAGACCATGCACAACACATTGCACCAGAGTTAGCTACATATCTCATTCCATTGGCAATCCCTCCCTACCAAGTTGACACCTTTTTTTGTAGTGATTCATAGGAGTACAAGGCATTGTTCATTTGTGAACCCACTCACAGTCCATACTGCCTGTCACGATCGTCATACATAGAGGAGGACCAAGGCGCAGCGTGTTGAGCGAACATACTTTAATTAGTTAAAGTGCACACACGATACAAAACAACAAAACGACTCGTAACGTCCTAGGTAACAATGACCAACTGGAACAAAAACCCACAAACACCAAGGGAAAACAGACAGTTTAAATATGGCTCCCAATCAGAGACAACCAGCCACAGCTGACACTCGTTGCCTCTGATTGGGAGTCACTCAGGCCAACAAAGAAACAGAAGAACTAGAACCCCCAACATAGAAATATAACACATAGAATGAACACACCCTGGCTCAACATATAGAGTCCCAGAGCCAGGGTGTGACAGTACCCCCCCCTAAAGGCGCGGACTGCGACCGCGCCTCCACTAGAACAAAACAGGGGAGGGCTGGGTGGGCATTCCTCCTCGGCGGCGGTTCTGGCTCCGGCCTTGCCCACCACCCTCCAATAAACCCCCCATAGCGCCCCTGGTCCGGTCTGGCCCCGCTGGCTGGAGCTGAACTGGACGTAGCAGGAGCGGTTAGCTTCAGCTCCGTAGTGGAGCAGTTGACCGGTACCTTACCAGGCACCGGTGACCCAGGCACGGGTTGTGCTGGACTGACGACGCGCACCCCTGGCTTGGTGCGTGGAGCCGGAACGGGCCGGACCGGGCTGACGACTCGCACTCCTGGCTTGGTGCGTGGAGTAGGAACGGGCCGAACCAGGCTGACGACTCGCACCCCTGGCTTGGTGCGTGGAGTAGGAACGGGCCGGACCAGGCTGACGACTCGCACCCCTGGCTTGGTGCGAGTGGCAGGAACAGGCCGGGCCGGGCTGGCGACGCGCACCGTAGACTTGGTGCGAGTGGCAGGAACAGGCCGGGCCGGGCTGACGATGCGCACCCCTGGCTTGGTGCGTGGAGCAGGAACAGGCCGGACCGGGCTGGCGACGCACACCGTAGGCTTGGTGCGTGGAGCAGGGACAGGCCGGACCGGGCTGGCGACGCACACCGTAGGCTTGGTGCGAGGAGCAGGGACAGGCCGGACTGGGCTGGCGACGCACACCGTAGGCTTGGTGCGAGGAGCAGGGACAGGCCGGACCGGGCTGGCGACGCACACCGTAGGCTTGGTGCGAGGAGCAGGGACAGGCCGGACCGGGCTGGCGACGCACACCGTAGGCTTGGTGCGTGGAGCAGGAACAGGCCGGACCGGGCTGGCGACGCACACCGTAGGCTTGGTGCGAGGAGCAGGGACAGGCCGGACCGGGCTGGCGACGCACACCGTAGGCTTGGTGCGTGGAGCAGGGACAGGCCGGACCGGGCTGGCGACGCACACCGTAGGCTTGGTGCGAGGAGCAGGGACAGGCCGGACCGGGCTGGCGACGCACACCGTAGGCTTGGTGCGTGGAGCAGGGACAGGCCGGACTGGGCTGGCGACGCACACCGTAGGCTTAGTGCGTGGAGCAGGGACAGGCCGGACCGTACTGGGGACACACACCACTGGCTCTATACCGGGATCTGGAACGGGCCGGACCGGACTGGTAACACACCCCAGTACCTCTCGCCGTGCCTCTAAACCTTCCTTCCCTTCCTTTACCAGTGACCCCCGTAACCTGGTGGCCCTCTGAATACGCCCCTTGTCTGCCTCCGTCAGCCCCGTCGTCCATGCCGTGTGCCCCCCCCTAAAAATTTTCTGGGGTTGCCTCTCGCCTGTCCGACGTTGACCCGTTTGGCGCCGCTGCTCCTCTCTCCGGCGCGCCTCCACCGTCTCTTCCCACGGACGCCGATCCATCCCGGCCTGTATCTCCTTCCATGTCCAGGCTGCCTGGTCCTGGACACGCTGCTTGGTCCTTGTATGGTGGGTTTTTCTGTCACGATCGTCATACATAGAGGAGGACCAAGGCGCAGCGTGTTGAGCGAACATACTTTAATTAGTTAAAGTGCACACACGATACAAAACGACTCGTAACGTCCTAGGTAACAATGACCAACTGGAACAAAAACCCACAAACACCAAGGGAAAACAGACAGTTTAAATATGGCTCCCAATCAGAGACAACCAGCCACAGCTGACACTCGTTGCCTCTGATTGGGAGTCACTCAGGCCAACAAAGAATCAGAAGAACTAGAACCCCCAACATAGAAATATAACACATAGAATGAACACACCCTGGCTCAACATATAGAGTCCCAGAGCCAGGGTGTGACACTGCCACTGCACAATATTGCACAATGTTGATCAACATCTGACTGTCAGAATAGAAAGAGATCTCTTTTTTTCTGCGATTGAACTGATTCAATATGGAAGAGAGAACTTGTTTGAGAAATGGCAGATTATAGAAAAGTTGTCTGATACTGATATGCTCATGTCCCTCCGCTTAGTGATATGTCCCAATGTGGCTCTTACGCATCTGCTTGTAGGACTATTGTAGGCCTATGCATGAATGATGAGTATTGGACAAACAGTACATTGTCCCCTTCAATGGTTAGTGATATATATTAAAGCCTATATTTTATTTATTTGAGACAGCCAGAGTGCTGTCCTGTCCAAGTTTGTTGTGTGTTTTCCTTAACCCCACCCCCTCTCAGATATCGACCAATGGAATAAGGTGATTGAGCAGCTGGGCACGCCCTCACCAGAGTTTATGAAGAAGCTGCAGCCCACTGTCCGTAGCTACGTAGACAACAGGCCCAAATACGCAGGCCTCACCTTCCCCAAACTCTTCCCCGACTGCCTCTTCCCTGCAGACTCAGAGCACAACAAACTCAAAGGTAAGTGAGACAATAAAGTATTCTATAGCCTAAACTTTCTGGTATTTCTAATTCTATGCTTATAGCCCTTAGAGTATGTGTGTGGAGGTTGTGTAGTTTGTTTATTTGTGTATGTACGTGTGTGTTGTAGGCCTACCTACAGAAGCAGAATCTCAATCAGTAATTATATGGCATGTACACTGTATGTCTCTGTGTGATAAAGGCAAAAATGTTTTATGTCTGTGCTCAATAGTAATCTCATAAAACAAGACTCGCTCAGAGGCAGTGTGGCTCGCGAGGGGCCAGCCTAGGTGAAGTAATATAGCTTCACTTAAATTGGTTGACTTTGATGGTATACCAATTGAGGTGTACATGTTTTTTTTATTATTATTGAGGTGTACAGTGGCTTGCGAAAGTATTCACCCCCCTTGGCATTTTTCCTATTTTGTTGCCTTACAACCTGGAATTGAAATGGATTTTTGGGGGGTTTGTATCATCTGATTTACACAACATGCCTACCACTTTGAAGATACAAAATATTTTTTCTTGTGAAACAAACAAGAAATAAGACAAAAAAACAGAACTTGAGCGTGCATAACTATTCACCCCCCCAAAGTCATTACAGCTGCAAGTGTCTTGGGGTATGTCTCTATAAGCTTGGCACATCTAGCCACTGGAATTTTTGCCCATTCTTCAAGGCAAAACTGCTCCAGCTCCTTCAAGTTGGATGGGTTCTGCTGGTGTACAGCAAAAGTCATACCACAGATTCTCAATTGGATTGAGGTCTGGGCTTTGACTAGGCCATTCCAAGACATTTAAATGTTTCCCCTTAAACCACTCAAGTGTTGCTTTAGCAGTATGCTTAGGGTCATTGTCCTGCTGGAAGGTGAACCTCCGTCCCAGTCTCAAATCTCTGGAAGACTGAAACAGGTTTCCCTCAAGAATTTCCCTGTATTTAGCGCCATCCATCATTCCTTCAATTCTGACCAGTTTCCCAGTGCCTGTCGATGGAAAAACATCCCCACAGCATGATGCTTCCACCTCCATGCTTCACTGTGGGGTTGGTGTTCTTGGGGTGATGAGCGGTGTTGGGTATGCGCCAGACATAGCTTTTTCCTTGATGGCCAAAAGGCTCAATTTTAGTCTCATCTGACCAGAGTACCTTCTTCCATATGTTTGGGTAGTCTCCCACATGCCTTTTGGCGAACACCAAACGTGTTTGCTTAATATTTGTCTTTAAGAAATGGCTTTTTCTGGCCACTCTTCCATAAAGCCCAGCTCTGTGGAGTGTAAGGCTTAAAGTGGTCCTATGGACAGATACTCCAATCTCCGCTGTGGAGCTTTGCAGCTCTTTCAGGGTTATCTTTGGTCTCTTTGGTGCCTCTCTGATTAATGTCCTCCTTGCCTGGTCCGTGAGTTTTGGTGGGTGGCCCTCTCTTGGCAGGTTTGTTGTGGTGCCATATTCTTTCCATTTTTTTATAATGGATTTAATGGTGCTCCGTGGGATGTTCAAAGTTTCTGATATTTTTTTATAACCCAACCTTGATCTGTACTTCTCCACAACTTTGTCCCTGACCTGTTTGGAGAGCTCCTTGGTCTTCATGGTGCCGCTTGCTTGGTGGTGCCCCTTGCTTAGTGGTGTTGCAGAATCTGGGGCCTTTCAGAACAGGTGCACACAGGTGGACTTTATGTAACTAGTTATGTGACTTCTGAAGGTAATTGGCTGCACCAGATCTTATTTAGGGGCTTCATAGCAAAGGTGGTGAATACATATGCACGCACCACTTTTCCGTTATTAATTTTTTTGATTTCTTTGAAACAAGTAATTTTTTTCATTTCACTTCACCAATTTGGACTATTTTATGTATGTCCATTACTTGAAATCCAAATAAAAATCCATTTAAATTACAGGTTGTAATGCAACAAAATAAGAAAAACGCCAAGGGGATTGAATACTTTTGCAAGGCACTATACAGTGGGGAAAAAAAGTATTTAGTCAGCCACCAATTGTGCAAGTTTTCCCACTTAAAAAGATGAGAGAGGCCTGTAATTTTCATCATAGGTACACGTCAACTATGACAGACAAATTGAGGAATTTATTTCTCCAGAAAATCACATTGTAGGATTTTTTATTAATTTATTTGCAAATTATGGTGGAAAATAAGTATTTGGTCATCTACAAACAAGCAAGATTTCTGGCTCTCACAGACCTGTAACTTCTTCTTTAAGAGGCTCCTCTGTCCTCCACTCGTTACCTGTATTAATGGCACCTGTTTGAACTTGTTATCAGTATAAAAGACACCTGTCCACAACCTCAAACAGTCACACTCCAAACTCCACTATGGCCAAGACCAAAGAGCTGTCAAAGGAAACCAGAAACAAAATTTTAGACCTGCACCAGGCTGGGAAGACTGAATCTGCAATAGGTAAGCAGCTTGGTTTGAAGAAATCAACTGTGGGAGCAATTATTAGGAAATGGAAGGCATACAATACCACTGATAATCTCCCTCGATCTGGGGCTCCACGCAAGATCTCACCCCGTGGGGTCAAAATGATCACAAGAACGGTGAGCAAAAATCCCAGAACCACACGGGGGGGGACCTAGTGAATGACCTGCAGAGAGCTGGGACCAAAGTAACAAAGCCTACCATCAGTAACACACTACGCCGCCAGGGACTCAAATCCTGCAGTGCCAGACGTGTCCCCCTGCTTAAGCCAGTACATGTCCAGGCCCGTCCGAAGTTTGCTAGAGTGCATTTGGATGATCCAGAAGAGGATTGGGAGAATGTCATGTGGTCAGATGAAACCAAAATATAACTTTTTGGTAAAAACTCAACACGTCGTTTTTGGAGGACAAAGAATGCTGAGTTGCATCCAAAGAACACCATACCTAATGTGAAGCATGGGGGTGGAAACATCATACTTTGGGGCTGTTTTTCTGCAAAGAGACCAGGACGACTGATCCGTGTAAAGGAAAGAATGAATGGGGCCATGTATCGTGAGATTTTGAGTGAAAACCTCCTTCCATCAGCAAGGGCATTGAAGATTAAACGTGGCTGGGTCTTTCAGCATGACAATGATCCCAAACACACCGCCCGGGCAACGAAGGAGTGGCTTCGTAAGAAGCATTTCAAGGTCCTGGAGTGGCCTAGCCAGTCTCCAGATCTCAACCCCATAGAAAATCTTTGGAGGGAGTTGAAAGTCCGTGTTGCCCAGCGACAGCCCCAAAACATCACTGCTCTAGAGGAGATCTGCATGGAGGAATGGGCCAAAATACCAGCAACAGTGTGTGAAAACCTTGTGAAGACTTACAGAAAACGTTTGACCTGTGTCATTGCCAACAAAGGGTATATAACAAAGGATTGAGAAACTTTTGTTATTGACCAAATACTTATTTTCCACCATAATTTGCAAATAAATTCATTAAAAATCCTACAATGTGATTTTCTGGATTTTCTTTTCTCATTTTTTCTGTCATAGTTGACGTGTACCTATGATGAAAATTACAGGCCTCTCTCATCTTTTTAAGTGGGAGAACTTGCACAATTGGTGGCTGACTAAATACTTTTTTTCCCCACTGTACATGTATTTTTTATTTTTCAGAAATCAAGAAAAGTTTACTCGCCTGCTTACATTTTTCATTTGAACAGGGATAACTATCAGCCACCCAAAGAGTGGCTGATTACATTACTATTGAAGCAGGAGGCAAATGGTCAATATAAAAGCCATGTACACCTCAAAAACTGGAGACTGCTCACTTTATTGTGCTGTGATACCCATATTCTATCAAAAATGCACTTAGAATGAAGAAATTAATAAGTAGAATTAACCAAAGTCAGCAATCTGGCTACATTAGTGACAATATTCATTATTTTCTTGAAACTATTGAACATTATGAAAAGGAAGAAAAGGCAGGTTTGATGTTTATTGCAGCTTTTGAGAAGGCTTTTGGTAAGATAAAATTGGATTTCATTTATGGATGCCTTCAGTATTTTAGTAGTTTATTCAATGGTTTGGGGTCTTCTATCCAAAACCAGTGAGTAAAGCAGTGAATAATGGGTATTTATCTGACAACTTTGAGTTATTTAGAGGGCCCCGACTATCGCCTTATTTATTCTTATTGGTTAGAGACATACCATTTTCATTTGGAAAACAACAAATTGGTTGCCTTCACACACAAATTCCACTCTTTCTGGGAGGAGCAGTTTGATACTCCCATCCCTTGAAAACAGGTTTTTGGCTTGATTTATAAAACAACATTAGACGCCATCTTCAGTTGAAGATATTGTAAAAATATCTGGCTACAAACAAGATGATGGTGCATCGAAGAATCACATTTGTGCCGTTTTTGTGGTGTGGAGTATTTGCAAAAGAAAATCTGGTATTGCCCCATAGTTGTTAACTTTGTGGTCCTCTGTAGCTCAGTTGGTAGAGCACGGCGCTTGTAACGCCAAGGTAGTGGGTTCGATCCCCGGGACCACCCATACACAAAAAATGTATGCACAAATGACTGTAAGTCGCTTTGGATAAAAGCGTCTGCTAAATGGCATATTATTATTATAACTTTATTTTCTATAATAGTTTTTTCAAAATAGTTTTTTTGTATTTTTACACCCTTTTTCTTCCCAATTTCGTGATATCCAATTGCTATCCAATTACGATCTTATCTCATCGCTGCAACTCCTCAATAGGCTCGGGAGAGGCGAAGGTCGAGTCATGCGTCCTACGAAACATGACCCTCCAAGCCGCGCTGCTTCTTAACACCCGCTCACTTGACCCGGGCAAATTGTGCACCGCCCTATGGGACTCTCGGTCACAGCTGGATCGAACCCCAGGCTGTAGTGACGCCTCAACACTGCGATGCAGTGACTTAGACCACTGCGCCACTCGGGAGTCCCGTAGTTGCTAACTTTTGGGTAAAAGTAAAACAGTGGTTACTCCCTGTTTTGTTATAATAATAAAATAATAAATAATTGGTCATTTAGCAGACGCTCTTATCCAGAGCGACTAGGGTTAAGTGCCTTGCTCAAGGGCACATCGACAGATTTTTCACCTAGTCGGCTCGGGGATTAGAACCAGCGACCTTTCGGTTACTGGCACAACGCTCTTAACCACTAAGCTACCTGCCGCCCACCACTAAGCTACCTGCCGTTATATCTCCACCAACAGTTATATTGGGTGACTTAAGGGATAGAAGCAACACGATATACAATCTCTTAATTCTGCTGGGGAAAGCTTTCCTTTTTTAAACTTCTAAATATCTGTCAAACACTTTTATACACTAGAAGGATTGATCAACAAAAAAAAATAATGGGAGGTCTCCAGATTTTACTGATAAGTGTGACCAAATAACAAGTCAAGAGAGATGGGCCTGATTTCATAGGCAAAGGAAATGTGCTCCTGATCGATAGTCATATGACAATTCTAGTTGTTGTTATTATTATATTTTTATATTTTTTTTATTGTGTTATTTTTTTAAATGTCCTTTTGTAGTTTGTTAGAGTAATTGCTTGTTTGTTTTTGTGTGTCCAACACACTGAGGTATTGGGCTGAAGAGGGTGGGGTGTTCTGGGGGAGGCGTGGCGGTAGTCTGGGGGACCATGAACCTTCTCTATTGTGGGATGGTTAATGCAATGGCTGTCAATGGTATTACATACCTATGATTGTTTTTTAAATGAAGGAAATAAATACCATCAAAAATAAATATTTTAAATAATAAAAATAGTTTAGTCCTCAAAAAAAAATAATGAATTCAGAGGAAGATGTTTTAAACCAAGACATCATGCACTACATTTCCCTCTACATTTCCCAATAAATATTCCTACAGGAGGCTACCAGAGAAAATCCTTGTAAGGTAGCTTAGTGGGTAAGAGCGTTGTGCCAGTAACCGAAAGGTCGCTGGTTCTAATCCCCGAGCCGACTAGGTGAAAAATCTGTCGGTGCCCTTAAGCAAGGCACTTAACCCTAATTGCTCATGTAAGTCGCTCTGGATAAGAGCGTCTGCTAAGTGACTAAAATGTAAATGTAAATATATCCGAGGAAGATTCCCTAAATACAGTATAATGAAATCTGCTGCTCTGGTGTGTTGTTGTTTCCTGGTGCTGCTGCTAATGTTGTATGTTTGGGAAGGAAATTCACAGGTATCACTCTATATTCCTCATGCTGCCTGCTGCCAGCCTGATCTCTGCAGATACAAGTGGAAAGGGGTGATAAGAGGAATATACCCACTGAGTCATAGAGTCCTGTGTAGCTCAGTTGGTAGAGCATGGCGTTTGCAACGCCAGGGTTGTGGGTTCGATTCCCACGGGGGGCCAGTATGAAAATGTATGCACTCACTAACTGTAAGTCGCTCTGGATAAAATATAAAGAAATAGAGGCCAAATACTGGACACAGTAGAGTTGGAAGGAAGCGTAAAGTTAGAGCGATTTGTATTTGAGAGGGAGTGTGTTAGAGAGAGACTGTTTTAGAGCTACTGTGTTACAAAAACTGTGGTAAACCATTTTTACACTACTGAGCCCAGCTGACCTGTACTGTGCTGGCCTGGTTACACATCCACCATGGACAAAATTAAAATAACATATCTGAGCCAGCACATTACGGTTCAGGTCAGCACGATAATGTGAAAAGAATATGAGAGCACTGTGTACGTAACTGTCAGTGGAGGCTGCTGATGGGAGGATGGCTCATAATAAGGGCTGGAATGGAGTCAATGGAATGGCATCAAACACATCAAAGACGTGGTTTCCATGTGTTTGTTACCATTCCATTGACTCCATTCCAGCCATTATTATGAGCTGTCCTCCTCTCAGCAGCCTCCACTGGTATCTGTACTGTAGGCTGGAAATCCTCTCCGGCATAAAGCTAGTGGAGTCGTGGCCTTTGGTTACACTGCATGCTAAGAGAGCTGCTATACTAGAGATGTGAGTCGCTCAGAGGAGGGAGTGACTGATCGGCCATTTTGGAGATTGCTATTGCTGGCCTCTAGCTGCTGGCTTCTCTTCTGACATAAATTGGCATGTTAGTGTGTTGAACCATAATATTCCCTGAGTGTTAAGCCTTGACTGTGGTGCTATGGAAACAGAGGAGGGATAATCTTAAAGGCACTGTAAACTATTGTCTCACAGTTTGCCTGTGTCTGAAATGGCACCCTATTCCCTATATAGCACACTACCTTTGACCAGAGCCCTGGTCAAACGTAGTGCACTACATAGGGGATAAGGTGCCCTTTCGGACGCAGACTGTTTGATACAGTGTGTTATTGATGATTGATTTTCTTCCTCTCTCATGTCCTTTGCCTTGACTCTGACCCCTGTATGGAACCTGAATATGCTTCTCTCTCTGTCTCCACAGCTAGCCAGGCCAGAGATCTGTTGTCTAAGATGTTGATTATTGATCCAGCCAAGCGGATACAAGTGGACGAAGCCTTACAGCACCCCTACATCAACGTTTGGTACGACCCAGCCGAGGTGGAGGCGGTGAGTAGGAGGAGCATAGAATGAGAATGAAGGAATTAGAATGACATCATTCTATGAGGATGAATCTGTACCCAGCTATCACATAATGTTCTGAGAACAATATGTTTCTTAGAGCTTGGTGAGATGGTGGTTTTTATTTTGCATACAACCTTCCCACAATTGGTGCAGGATAGTTGTTTGGCTTTGGAAAATTCTCAGCACATTTAAGAACCTGAAAAAAATAAGTTATTTTCTTGATATTTCATTACTTTAACAGAATGTTTCCTAAAAGTTCAAACATGGTTACATTTCAGTTAAAATTTGGTAATGTTCTAGGAATGTTCTCCAACTGGTTTAATATTGGGAATGTTCTCAAAAGGTTCAGAACATTAAGAAACAACATTCTTCTGTGGGATTTGCTGTACTTCAGCATAGCGTTTCCTCCGTTTCCTCATGGTTCTATTTAAAGTCATGTTCTCAAATTGTTCCGAGAACATTAAGACAACGTTCCATAAAAAGCACAATAAAATGTTTACGTTCAGAGAACGTTCTAAGAATGTTATTTAAAAACATACATTCAGTTCTCAGAACGTGAAGAAAACTTTCCATAAAAAACACAAGAAAACTTTAGTAACGTTCAGAGAATGTTCTAAGAATGTTATTTAAAAACATTACATTCTTAGCATCAGCAAAACATATTGAAATATTCCATAACGTTTTTAGGAAGTTATTCAATTAATACAACTTCACAGGAAAACATTAAAGGAACCAGAGTAAATTGTTCTCAGAACATCCCTGCAACCTAAAAATAAAAGTTCCCAGAAAAGTCAAAATATTCACTTCTGTTTTCAGGAAAGGTATGACTTTTTTCCCACAACCAATGTGAAACCAAAAACATACATTCCCACAACTACCAAGGAACCAGATGTGCTAGCTGGGTAGCCAGAATGAGAGTGGCAGCCTTATAGATTAGTAGCCCTAGCTCAATCCTATAGCTCGTCGCCCGTTTAGTTAAGCCTGTTTCCATTTGCCTTGTGTTTGTATTAGAGGTGTGTAGATATATACTGTAGGTAATGGTTACTATGGGAACTGTCCGGAGAGAGTGCATTTTCTATATATATATATATTATTATTTTATTTTTTTTATTTTTTTTTACATCTCATAATTTTTTTTTTTTGTCAAACCTTTTATGGTCATCCCCTACCCACTTAGGCTTATAGAAACATGTACGCATGCTACTGACAATCATGAACTGTAGATACATCCCAGCAGGCTAAACTGGTTGTTTTGCCGGCGGGAATGTGCATGATTCCTCAAATAGGACACATACACACAGTGTCAATACTTTTGGAGAATACACTACATTATCCTCCAAGGGTTGTGAATGATGGGAGTCATGTGATAAGGACAGATCTTACTGGAACATAATAGACATAATAGCAGGCATTTATTGAGGTCCACTGGTTATGTGCTTATGCATTAAGTATAGTCATTCCCTCTTGAAGACCTTTGTCATTATGAGATAATGTGAGATTGGGAAAAAGCCATTTGCAGCCCGTCTCTTGCTTGATGAATTCTTTAGATGCAATACACACAAAGTATGCCTATTTGCCTATGCATAATGCAATACAGTATGAATGGCTTTCCCTGAACTGTAATACAGTGAGCATACATAGGACTGGGGTGGTGCATGTAAGCTAACCGTCTCTGTTAGCCTGGAACGACTTTATATGAAAGAAGTGTACAAATATACAGTATGAACAGCTCTCAACAAGATAAATTAATACAATGATCAAGTTTATTGTTACTTCCTTATTTGAGATCGAATCACACACCTTCACTATAATATCTTTGTTTGGAAATATGAATATGCGTTTTAAAGTATTATATGACTTTTAATGTGGGGAGAACAAGTATTTGATACACTGCCGATTTTGCAGGTTTTCCTACTTACAAAGCATGTAGAGGTCTGTAATTTTTATCATAGGTACACTTCAACTGTGAGAGACTGAATCTAAAACCAAAATCCAGAAAATCACATTTTATGATTTTTAAGTAATTAATTTGCATTTTATTGCATGACATAAGTATTTGATCACCTACCAACCAGTAGGAATTCCGGCTCTCACAGACCTGTTAGTTTTTCTTTAAGAAGCCCTCCTGTTCTCCACTCATTACCTGTATTAACTGCACCTGTTTGAACTCATTACCTGTATAAAAGACACCTGTCCACACACTCAATCAAACAGACTCCAACCTCTCCACAATGGCCAAAACCAGAGAGCTGTGTAAGGACATCAGGGATAAAATTGTAGACCTGCACAAGGCTGGGATGGGCTACAGGACAATAGGCAAGCAGCTTGGTGAGAAGGCAACAACTGTTGGCGCAATTATTAGAAAATGGAAGAAGTTCAAGATGACGGTCAATCATCCTCGGTCTGGGGCTCCATGCAAGATCTCACCTCGTGCGGCATCAATGATCATGAGGAAGGTGAGGGATCAGCCCAGAACTACACGGCAGGACCTGGTCAATGACCTGAAGAGAGCTGGGACTACAGTCTCAAAGAAAACCATTAGTAACACACTACGCCGTCATGGATTAAAATCCTGCAGCGCACGCAAGGTCCCCCTGCTCAAGCCAGCGCATGTCCAGGCCCGTCTGAAGTTTGCCAATGACCATCTGGATGATCCAGAGGAGGAATGGGAGAAGGTCATGTGGTCTGAGACAAAAATAGAGCTTTTTGGTCTAAACTCCACTCGCCGTGTTTGGAGGAAGAAGAAGGATGAGTACAACCCCAAGAACACCATCCCAACCGTGAAGCATGGAGGTGGAAACATCATTCTTTGGGGATGCTTTTCTGCAAAGGGGACAGGACGACTGCACCGTATTGAGGGGAGGATGGATGGGGCCATGTATTGCGAGATCTTGGCCAACAACCTCCTTCCCTCAGTAAGAGCATTGGAGATGGGTCGTGGCTGGGTCTTCCAGCATGACAACGACCCGAAACACACAGCCAGGGCAACTAAGGAGTGGCTCCGTAAGAAGCATCTCAAGGTCCTGGAGTGGCCAAGCCAGTCTCCAGACCTGAACCCAATAGAAAATATTTGGAGGGAGCTGAAAGTCCGTATTGCCCAGCGACAGCCCCGAAACCTGAAGGATCTGGAGAAGGTCTGTATGGAGGAGTGGGCCAAAATCCCTGCTGCAGTGTGTGCAAACCTGGTCAAGACCTACAGTGTCAAGAATGCTGTAGGTGGGTGTAGTGGTGGAATCAAGCGCAGGACACCGAAGTATAGTCCAAAAGACTTTAGTGCAATTCCCAACAAGGGAAAAATCGAACACACTGGCCCGAAGGCGAAACTACGCACGAAGGCGACAAAACAAAAGGCGCACAAACTTATAGGACACTAATTACACTAAACGAGAACAGGTGTCACAACAAACAGACAAAAGCAAACGAACATAGAAACATGCAACGGTGGCAGCTAGTATTCCGGAGACAACGAACGCCGAAGCCTGCCCGAACAAGGAAGAGAGGCAGCCTCGGCCGAAACCGTGACAGTACCCCTCCCTTGACGCGCGGCTCCAGACGTGCGCCGACTCCGGCCTCGGGGACGACCAGGAGGACGCGGAGCAGGGTGCGTCGGGTGCCCACGATGGAATTCCGTCAGGAGAGACGGGTCCAAAATGTCTCTCCTCGGCACCCAGCACCGTTCCTCCGGACCGTACCCCTCCCACTCCACTAGATATTGGAGACCCCCCATCCGACGTCTCGAATCCAAGATGGACCTCACGGAGTACGCCGGTGCCCCCTCGATGTCCAATGGGGGCGGAGGAGTCTCCCTGATCTCACTTTCTTGGAGTGGGCCAGCTACCACCGGCCTGAGAAGAGACACATGGAACGAGGGGTTAATACTTTTATATTCAACAGGTAGTTGTAATTTGTAACACACCTCGTTCAACCTTCTCAGGACTTTAAATGGCCCTACAAACCGCCGACCCAGTTTCCGACAGGGCAGGCGGAGGGGCAGGTTTCTGGTAGAGAGCCAGACTCGATCACCAGGTGCGTACACCGGTCCCTCACTGCGGTGGAGATCGGCGCTCGCCTTATGACGACGGAGGGCCCGCTGCAGGTGGACGTGTGCAGCGTTCCATGTCTCCTCCGAGCGCCGCGCCCACTCATCCACCGCAGGAGCCTCGATCTGGCTCTGCTGCCAAGGTGCCAGAACCGGCTGGTAACCTAACACACATTGGAAAGGGGTTAGGTTAGTGGAGGAATGGCGTAGGGAATTCTGGGCCATCTCGGCCCAGGGAACGTACCTTGCCCACTCCTCCGGCCGGTCCTGGCAGTATGTTCTAAGAAACCTACCCACATCCTGGTTCACGCGTTCCACCTGCCCATTACTCTCCGGGTGGTAACCCGAGGTGAGGCTCACCGAGACCCCCAACCGCTCCATAAAGGCTCTCCAGACCCTGGAGGTCAATTGGGGACCTCGATCAGACACAATATCCTCGGGTACCCCGTAGTGCCGGAACACATGGGGGAATAGTGCTTCGGCAGTTTGCAGGGCAGTAGGAAGGCCCGGCATGGGGAGCAAACGACAGGCCTTAGAAAACCGGTCCACAACGACCAGTATAGTGGTATTCCCCTGTGAAGGAGGAAGGTCAGTAAGGAAATCCACCGAGAGGTGGGACCATGGTCGTTGTGGAACGGGCAGGGGTAGTAACTTACCCCTAGGCAGATGTCTAGGCGCCTTACACTGGGCGCACACCGAGCAGGAGGAAACATAAACCCTCACATCCCTTGCCAACGTGGGCCACCAGTACTTGGCACTAAGACAGTGCACTGTCCGGCCGATACCAGGGTGTCCAGAGGAGGGTGACGTGTGAGCCCAATAGATCAATCGATCCCGAACCTCGAGCGGAACGTACTTCCGACCCTCCGGGCATTGCGGTGGACTAGGGTCGGTGCGTAACGCCCGCTCGAGCTCAGCATCGACCTCCCACACTACCGGTGCCACCAGACACGACTCCGGCAGTATGGGAGTGGGCTCCACGGACCTCTCCTCCGTGTCATATCGCCGAGACAGTGCATCTGCCTTACCGTTCTGTGACCCAGGGATGTACGTGATCTTAAATGTAAACCGGGTCAAAAACATATTCCATCTTGCCTGGCGAGGGTTCAGCCTCCTCGCTGCCCGGATGTACTCCAGGTTACGGTGGTCCGTCAAAATGAGGAAAGGGTGTTGAGCCCCCTCAAGCCAGTGCCTCCACACCTTTAGGGCCTGTACCACGGCTAACAGCTCCCTGTCCCCTACGTCATAGTTTCGCTCCGCCGGACTGAGCTTCTTGGAATAAAAAGCACAGGGGCGGAGTTTAGGTGGCGCGCCTGACCGTTGTGAAAGCACGGCTCCTATACCGGCCTCTGACGCGTCCACCTCTACCTGAAATGGCAAGGAGGGATCCGGATGCGCCAGCACCGGGGCCGAGGTAAACAGGTCCTTCAGCCTCCCAAACGCCCTGTCCGCCTCAGCAGACCACTGCAGACGCACCGGACCCCCCTTCAAAAGAGACGTGATGGGAGCTGCCACCTGTCCAAAACCCCGGATAAACCTCCGGTAGTAATTCGCAAACCCCAAAAACTGCTGCACCTCCTTCACAGTGGTTGGTGTTTGCCAATTACGCACGGCTGATACCCGGTCTACCTCCATCTTCACCCCTGACGCAGACAACTGATACCCCAAAAAGGAGACCGACTCCTGGAAAAACAGACACTTCTCTGCCTTCACATACAGGTCGTGCTCCACCAGCCTCCGCAACACTCTGCGCACCAGGGCCACATGCTCGACTCGGGTAGGCGAGTACACGAGAATGTCATCTATGTACACAACCACCCCCTGCCCCTGCATGTCCCTGAAGATCTCATCCACGAATGATTGGAAAACTGACGGAGCGTTCATCAACCCGTATGGCATGACAAGATACTCGTAATGGCCCGAGGTGGTACTAAAGGCTGTCTTCCATTCATCGCCCTTCCTGATGCGCACCAAGTTGTACGCGCTCCTGAGATCTAATTTAGTGAAGAAATGCGCCCCATGCAATGACTCAGTCATGGTCGCAATCAGCGGGAGTGGATAACTGTACTTCACCGTGATCTGATTGAGACCACGGTAATCGATGCACGGGCGTAAACCACCATCCTTTTTCTTCACAAAAAAGAAACTCGAGGACGCAGGGGAAGTGGAAGGCCGTATGTATCCTTGTCTCAGAGATTCGTCTATGTAAGTCTCCATAGCTTTCTTCTCCTCCTGAGACAGAGGATACACATGGCTCCGTGGGAGCGCAGCTCCTGCCTGGAGGTCTATCGCACAATCTCCCTGCCTATGGGGCGGCAACCGCGTCGCCCTCGACTTACTAAACGCAATAGCCAAATCCCCATACTCAGGGGGAACGTGCAATGCGGGCACCTGGTTTGGACTCTCCACCGAGGTAGCCCCTACGGAAACGCCCAAACATCGACCCACACACTGGGCAGACCACTCCATCAGAGCCCTCTCCTGCCACGAAATAGATGGGTTATGGGTACTCAACCAGGGCATGCCCAGCACCACCGGATACGCAGGCGAGTCGATCAGAAATAGCTGAATCATCTCCTGATGACCCCCCTGTGCACACATCCTAAGTGGCGCAGTGACCTCCCTGATCAAGCCCGCACCCAACGGACGGCTATCTAGGGCATGAACGGGGAAAGGGACGTCAACAGGGAGAAGGGGAATCCCTAAGGCTAAACAAAACTTCTTATCAACAAAATTCCCAGCCGCGCCTGAATCTACCAGCGCCTTATGCTGGGAATGAGGTGCTACCTGTGGAAAACGCACAGGTATACAGAAATGTGCAACAGAGAGCTCTGGGTGAGTGGGGCGCCTACTCACCTGGAAGGACTCCCCAGTGCGGGACCTGTCGTCCTCTCCCCTAGGAGGCCATCCCCAGCACCTAGCCGCGGTGTGTCCTCCCCGACCACAGTTGGTGCAGGAGATGGACCCCCTCGTAAGCCGACCCCTCCTCTCTCCAGCGCCAGCGCCCCCGAGCTCCATGGGGCACGGCTCGGAGGCGCTGGAGGGTGAAATGGACGGACCCCCCTCGGAACGTCCGCGGGTAGCTAGCAGGTTATCCAGCCTGATGGACATGTCGACCAACTGGTCGAACGAGAGGCTGGTGTCCCTACAGGCCAGCTCCCGACGGACGTCCTCGCGTAGACTACATCTGTAGTGATCGATGAGAGCCCGCTCATTCCACCCTGCATCCGCCGCTAGAATACGGAATTCTAGGGCGAACTCCTGGGCACTCCTCCTCCCCTGCCGGAGGAAGACCAGACGCTCCCCCGCCGCTTTCCCCTCCGGGGGATGGTCAAACACCGCCTTGAAGCGGCGGGAGAACTCGTCGTAGGTGATGGTGTCCGCGTCGATCCTCCTCCACTCTGCGTTGGCCCATTCCAACGCCTTCCCGGAAAGGCAGGAGATCAGGGCGGACACGCTCTCATGTCCCGAGGGCGCCGGGTGCACGGTGGCCAGGTACAGCTCCACCTGGAGAAGGAATCCCTGACACCCGGCCGCGGTCCCATCGTAGGCCCTCGGGAGCGAGAGTCGAACTCCTCTGGGTTCCGGAGCGGGAATGGGCAGACTTGCCGATGGTGCTGGCAGAGAGGATGGCGGTGGAGGAGTCCCCCAGCCTCGGATGGTGGTGATCACCTCCTGCAGTGCGGACCCCATCTGCAGGATCTGGTCACTCTGTTCACGGACCTTTTCCTCCAGCGTCGCCTGGGCTGCTGCGGCTCCTGCTGATTCCATTCTTGATGGTGTGTGATTCTGTCAAGAATGCTGTAGGTGGGTGTAGTGGTGGAATCAAGCGCAGGACACCGAAGTATAGTCCAAAAGACTTTAGTGCAATTCCCAACAAGGGAAAAATCGAACACACTGGCCCGAAGGCGAAACTACGCACGAAGGCGACAAAACAAAAGGCGCACAAACCATGTGCGTAAAACGCTCCAACACAGTGGAGTAAAGCTCAACCGAGCGAATAAGTAATATATATTACAAGCACAACACACGACAGAAAAACAATCACACACAACACTAGACAAACACAACGAGAAACTTATAGGACACTAATTACACTAAACGAGAACAGGTGTCACAACAAACAGACAAAAGCAAACGAACATAGAAACATGCAACGGTGGCAGCTAGTATTCCGGAGACAACGAACGCCGAAGCCTGCCCGAACAAGGAAGAGAGGCAGCCTCGGCCGAAACCGTGACATACAGGAAACATATGATCTCTGTAATTGGAAACGAAAGGTTTTTGTTTTAGATTCCGTCTCTCACAGTTGAAGTGTTCCTATGATAAAAAATTACAGACCTCTACATGCTTTGTAAGTAGGAAAACCTGCAATATCGGCAGTGTATCAAATACTTGTTCTTCCCACTGTATATATT